>NW_023416881.1:725834-733024 GCF_002922805.2 Oryzias melastigma | reverse complement strand
CAAATGTTGTGTTTTAGCAACAACAGTCAGAAGTTGATTTTAATTAACTCAAGTGAGACTCTGGATCAATAAAGTGACATTTATGACACTAAAATGAGAAAAATAGACAAAAATCCTATTGCCTTCTGAAGGAAATGCTATTTTTATAGACTTTTTTTGTTGGACCATAAAACAATTACATTTTTTTTTCTATTCAGCTTAACATCAGCCAATCAGGAACTCAGCTTTGGGTCTGTGATGTTTTCAGTGGCCCGATCAGTGGATAAAATACTAATCCATACGAGCGTTTTGTGCAGAAGTTCCATCAATGTCCTTATAACCTGCTGGAGCAGCTGGGTTACAAGAGCTCGTCTCCAGCAGCTGTTGGGTGAAGGCGGGATACAGTCTGGACAGATCGGCGGTCTGTCGTACCTCGGAGATTCTCTGGCTGGAGCCAGAGCTGTATCGAGTTGGAAAATATCTTGTGGGGTTTGGGGCCGGATGTAGTTGTGTTTCTGTTTCACCTTTTGTTTTCACCTCCCTCACGTTACCGGTGTGTGATTTCCTTCCCCTTTCCACCTGTTCCTCCTGCCCTCCTAATGAATACACTTGTGTTTGATTGTCTTGTGTCTGTTATCAGCTGCCTGTTTCCCTCCACTTGTTGCCAGATGGTTTTGTGTGCTTTTCGACTGCTACGAGCCTTCCAGCATCTTTGAGTTACGACTCAGCAAAAGAATAAGTATAAGAAAAGGAAAAGAATGAAACGACATTCTTATAGATCATCCTGCTTCTGCGTCTGTGTCCTCACCCGGTTCCTGACATATCTGACGCCATCAGAATGTTTAATGCTACAGTTCTGCAGTCTTTTTCAGTGGTTGATAATGAGGGGTTTTGTCATTTAACAAAAACAGTTGACCCACAATAAAGTGTACCAGCATGTCTATATTTCACAAGTGAACAACGAGATTTAAGAGATTGAAGACGACTTAGTAAGAATGCACAACTTTCCACGTACAGCTGGACTTCTATTTCTATTTCTCTGTAAATGTTCATTATATGACGGCCCTCACATGGCAAATTAAGAGTGCAGTACTGAAGGATGTGAAGATTAAAGAGCACAGAGTAGAGTGTTAGAGTTGATCATATTCATGTTTGAAAGTATTGAGGACTGAGGCACTTTTACATTTGATTAAATTGTATACAAGTTGTAATGTTTACAAGTTTACAAGAGTTTTATTTAAGTGGGATTCTGCCATAAGTGTCAAGAGCTGTGCACTTGAAGAAAAAAAATTGATTTCTTTGTTATGTTATTTCGGTTTGCAGAAGAAATCACAATCTGTGGAAAAATAGGATAGCATTTTTATTTTTTTTTTTCTGGTACGTATCAAACCGTGACTCTTGTATTGAGGTACGTATTGAACCGTGAGCAAACTGCATCGTTGCATCCCTACGGTGTACCTTTTGTGGTCTTGCTGTTTGGTGGATTTAGATTTAGATTTTAGAATTAGTTTTCTATGAAAGTTTGAACAGTGAGAGTAAAAAATGAGAGAAAAGTGTAAAAAATATTCATGTGTGTCTGAGAAAAGTGTAGAACACATGTAGTGAGGATTCATCTGTCCCCCCATGGGAAACGTGTCCCGTAGCCAATGACCTCAAAGCCCCGCCCCCATGTAAAATGCGTGTCAGCTCAGCAGCAAAAACTCGAATATAAGAATTAAAATGGAAAACAGGACTAGACTTGGTTGACTTCCGGGAAAAAACAAGATGGACGCAAAGTGGTGAGCTCAGACTGTTCGGCTGAGAAAATAAGGCCTCATATTGATAAATCAAAAATTAAATCATTTTCAAACTAGTATGCCAGAAGGCAAATTGACAAGAAGTCGGAAAGTACTGGAAAAACGCAACAAAACCACGATAATGAAACAGTTCTGGGAGAAGAAAAGATAATGTCTCATAATTTAGGGAAAGGAAAAGAACAAGAAAGGGAAAGGAGGGAAAGAGGAAAACAAAAAAAAAAGATTTTTGTCTACTTAGGATACCTGACTCCACCTAGACTTTATTTATTGAGGTAATGCCAAAAAGGAGGAGTGATTTATGTTAATAGGAACAAAATGTTGGACAATTCTAGTGCATACGAGTGTTTTCTTCACTAGGGAGGGGCCAAAGCAGAAATTGGCTTTTTACCCTCTACCCACCAATAAGGACCTAAAAGATAAATATGTACAACATGCTTGTGGAAGTCTAATTGTTTTGATTCTTTTGTTGTAAAATAGTTGAGTCTTCTGTTCAGAACTGGATTGCTGTACAAATATTAAAATATCCATGGTAGAAAATAGAATTGAGATATTTTCGTTACATGTTAATGGCTAAAATAACCCAATGAAATGAAAGTCAATCATGACAAAGTTCAAGAAGGATAAAACACAAATTTTATATCTTCAGGAAACTCACTTGTCCAGACAAGAAAGTGAGAAACAAAAACAAATTTGGATACTCTAAACATTTTTTAAAGCTCATTTTAAACTGGGTGCAAAAGAGGCGTAGTTATACTTCTCTCCATTACAGTAAAAATTAAATATGTTAACATTTCAGACAAGGAAGGGAGATTTGTACCTGTGAAAGGAAGGTTGGAAAACGAAATGGTTACAATGGTTAATGTCTGAGCCCCACCTGACAGTAAAAAAACAGTTTTTAAAACTTTGTTTGATAGCATACTCCTGGAAATGGAAGGTATATTCGTATGCGGTGGGGATTTTAACATTGTTTTGAATAGTAAGTTGGATACAACAAACAGGAACAAAAATACTAATCAGTTTAGCAAAATCATTAAAACAACACTTAAAGAATTTGGCTTTGTAGATGTGGTCACTACATCCGCTTAAAAGAGATTATACACATTACTCGGCTCCACATAATAGCTATTCAAGAATTGATTCTTTTTTTTATAAATAAGGAAGAAGTGTATCGGATTAAGAAATGCCAAATTCAAGGAGCAGATGTTTCAGATCATGGAGACGTTTATCTTGAAGTTGGGCTGAATGGACAAATGAAGAGGAGATTAAATGCAGGAATATTAAATAATGACAAAATAGTTGAAGAAATGAAAAAAAGATATCATCCTTTATAAGGAAGTCAACAATGATGGAGAAGTCCCACCTGTTATTCTCTGGGATGAACTTAAGGCAGTTATAAGCGAAAAACTCATAGCAAAGACGGCAGCTCATAAGAAAGCAAAAGAAACAGCATATGAACAGGCTAAAAATGAGTTCTTTAAAATTGAACAACATAAAGCTACACGAGATCACTTGCTTCTTCCAAAAATGAAGGAAATAAGGGATAAATTAGATAAAAAATGAATAGAAGAAATGGAAAAAAGACTAGATTTTTAAAGCAATCTTACAATGAAGTGGGCCCGTGGGCAAGTAAAATACTGGCAAAGAAATTTAAAAAACAGCAAGTTGACCAAAGAATTCATAAGATAAAATACCTAAATACAAATCAGTTTATTAAAGATCCTAAGGAGATTGAAAATAAATTTGTAAATTACTACAGACAACTATATAATCAGCCAAATTGCACTGATATAAATCAAATGAGAGCATTTCTTGAAAATCTAGATTTACCATCAATTGGGAGAATAAAAAATGACATTTTAACTTCACCAATTACTAAACTGGAAATTGAAAAAGCATTGCAGAGACTCAAATCCAACACATCTCCTGGCTGTGATGGTCTACCATCAGAATAGTACAAAACATTTAGTGAATTTCTTATACCATTTCTTAAAATGTCATTTAATTACACCCTGGAGCATGGAGAAATACCTCCATCATGGAAAGAAGCAATAATAACAGTCATCCCCAAAAAATGAGAGTCAAACATGTTCAGATCATCGCCCTACATCTTTGCTCAATGTGGATTATAAACTTTACACCTCTATTATTTCCTAAAGATGTGAACACTTTATTAGTGACATAATCGATGAGGACCAGACAGGCTTTATCAAAGCACGTCAAACCCAAGACAGCATAAGAAGAACCCTACATGTTATTGATTAGATTCAAAGAAACAATATAAGTGCTGTTCTCATTAGTCTTGATGCAGAAAAAGCATTTGATTGTGTAAATTGGTCCTTTTTATATCTAATACTTGAAAAATTTGGCTTCAATCAAAAATCTGTTAATTGTATTAGAACACTTTACCAAAATAAACGGCAGCCTCACAGAAAGTACAACATTAGAACGATCTACTAGGCAAGGCTGCAGCTTGTCTCCAACCTTGTTTCCATTATTTATCAAACCTTTGGCCCAATCAGGCAAAACCAAGACCTCAAAGGAATAGACCACATTATTGGGCTTTTCGCCTATGATGTTATATGTTTTTTAGAAAAACCAGAAACAGGAATGCCTACTTTGATTAAACTACTGGAGACTTTTGGCTTCTGTTCTGGTTATAAGCTTAACTTCTGGCATTAAATCTTTTACCATCTAGAGAAATACAACTAACTTACAATCTGAACTGGAAAGGAACTAATATGAAATTCCTTGTGGTGACACTAACAAAGAGTCTACAAGATTTATATGATGCCAACTATACTAAAATAAACAAAGAAATAGGGAACGATCTGGACAGATGGAGCATCTTCTCACAGGATATGGCCTCAAGGATAGAGACAATAAAGATGAATATTCTACCCCGACTCCTGTACTTATTCCAGTCACGTCCTGTTGAGATACCAGAGAAACAATATAGAATGTGGGATAACATTATTTCCAGATACATTTGGAATGGACGCTAACCCAGAATTTAATTTGATACTTTTCAAATAAGTAAACAAAATTACCACATTTAAGGGAATATTTTTATGCGGCACAGCTTAGACCTTCAATTTGTGGATGTGATGATAATTTTATATCCAAATATAAAAATGTTGGACAATTTATACAGGTAAGGAAAATTCATAGTTTAATTAGAGATAGACAGGACGCTACAGGACCAAATAGGAGCAGTTACACAATTTACAATGAGATTGTGGTATATAAATAGTGGAAAAATATAAACTAGAAAATGAGGTTAGAATACTGCGGTGGGTTGGTCGTGATAAAGACTTTAAACCAGGTTTTTATGATAAAAATTGTAACGAATGGAGTTATAAGGGTATAACTGCAGTATGCACATGGAACATTTTTTTAATTTAGAAAATATAAAGCAAAAATACTGTCTGAATAATTGTCATCATTTTAGGTTTTTGCAAATAAGAGATTATTTTGACAAAGAATTAAGAGCCAAGTCTACTTTGGATCAGGGTATTGTCCAAGTTATTGTTGAAATCTAGAAACATAGAATAATATCAACACTTTACAAACACCTAATGGAAATAAAAGGTAATATCACCATGGCAACCGAAATGGGAAAGGGAGCTTGGAGTAAATATGTCAGAAGATGAATGGCTTCAAATTTGACAAACGCAGCAAAGCTCCACATCATCACGAAGTTGGAGACCTCACTGTTGGAAAAACATAATCAGATTTTTTTGTAACACCCAAAATCAAAATCAAATACACCATCGCACCACAACCATGTTGGAGAAAATATGGAAAAATAAACGCAGAACATTCTGATATTTTTTGGCTTTGCTCTGTAATCAGCTCTTTCTGGATTGACATTCATCAGATCATTAGAATCTTGGGTTACAATGTACCAAAGACAAGTATATTCTTATACTTGGGCAGTTTGACAAGCAATGTTTTTAAAAATGACAAGTATTTAATTCAAATCTTCCTAGCTGCCTGTATGAAAACAGTTACTAAAAATGGTCAAAGACAGAAACACCAACACAACAGGAATGGGAAGAAATAGTAAAAGAAATATATAAGATAGAAATGCTGAATCATAAGATAAAAATGGAAGAAGAACTTTTCATAAAAAGATGGGAGAAATGGACAATATACACGACGACAAGAACATAAGAATATATATGGAGCATGTAAAAAACCTGTAGAGCTGAGGTGATCCATGTGTATGTTTTGTTGTTCTGTTGTTTCCTCCAGTTGTTTAATTATTCGTTGTGTTTTTCGTGTTTGTTTGCTTGTTTGTTTTTTTTCCCTATATTTTACTAACAATGTCCGCCCCCTTCTGTCCTTCTGAATGTTTACCCTATTTGTGTTTTTTTAAGAAAAAAGAACAATAAAAAGAAAGAGATAAAAAAAGAAAACAGGACTAAATGAATATTCAGAAAAAAATGGAAAATTCAAAACAGCAGCTGTTACTAATGGATACATTTTTTTCAATTGCTAATTTTTACATTTATAATTTTTTTTAATTCAAAGTAGCTGTATTATTTTTTGTGTGCAAATTTTCATTTTTTTCTTTTTTTCACATTTACAATGTCTTGTTTTCAGATTTTCATTTTTTTAAAAGTTACAATGTCTATTTTTCAAGTTTTAAATCTGTTTTTTTTGGTTCACTTTAAGCTGATCCTCATTTGACCCCATAGTATGAGTTCAGCTCCGGGTTTCCAAAATTAAGAGGAAGGATGGAAGGATCTACTTTATAGAATGTTTTTTCATTTTATTTTTTTTAAGTCAGTCATAACATTATATTCTATAACTCCATGATTCAATACAGGCAGAACTCTAAATTAACAGTTTAACAAATTTCATCAAAATTAACAAATCAACAAATGCGGGTTAAACTACAATTTGTTGAGCAGAAAATCTCTTTCACTTTGACAGGTGAGTCTCTGTTCTTCATCTCTGAGGCTCAAAAATATCAATTTCTTATAAAATTGTCAAGATTTAAAAAAATGACTAGAAATAAATATTACAGCTTTGATGAAAAGTTGATGCTTTAAAGAAGAGTATATGTTCATAACGTGTTGTTTCTTAAAATAACATATTTCTGTAACGTTATCAAACCTGACAAAAGACTACACTTTTATTTATTATTGTTTTGTTTTAGCAATTTAATAATTATGAATGGAACATTTTTAAATAAAGTGAAGACCTGTTTTGACAAGGAACATACAACTTTTCTGTTAGAGAAATGTTTGGCTGATAGAGTTTGGATGTTTTTACTTGTCATAACTTAAAAAAATAAATATATATCTTTCCGCTTTAAAAGAGAGCCGCTGATTCCAGTGAAAACCAGACCTTTGGTGTTTGAAGCTTTTGAATCACGGAAGTAGAAAACCTTTTGGATCAAATCTTGAG
>NW_023416881.1:707879-719052 GCF_002922805.2 Oryzias melastigma | reverse complement strand
GCCACACTGTGCACAAAAGAGACAAAACATAAGTAGGAGAACACAACACCACAAAACAAAAATAAAAGAAAACACCAAACCATAACACCAGCCTCTTTGAGTTACGACTCAGCAAAAGAATAAGTATAAGAAAAGGAAAAGAACGAAGCGACATTCCTATAGATCATCCTGCTTCTGCGTCTGTGTCCTCACCCGGTTCCTGACATATCTGACGCCATCAGGATGTTTAATGCTGCAGTTCTGCAGTCTTTTTTCAGTGGATGATAATGAGGGGTTTTGTCATTTAACAGAAACAGTTGACTCACAATAAAGTGTACCAGCATGTCTATATTTCACAAGTGAACAACGAGATTTAAGAGATTGAAGACGACTTAGTAAGAACGCACAACTTTCCACGTACAGCTGGACTTCTATTTCTATTTCTCTGTAAATGTTCATTATATGACGGCCCTCACATGGCAAATTAAGAGTGCAGTACTGAAGGATGTGAAGATTAAAGAGCACAGAGTAGAGTGTTAGAGTTGATCATATTCATGTTTGAAAGTATTGAGGACTGAGGCACTTTTACATTTGATTAAATTGTATACAAGTTGTAATGTTTACAAGTTTACAAGAGTTTTATTTAAGTGGGATTCTGCCATAAGTGTCAAGAGCTGTGCATTTGAAGAAAAAAAATCTGATTTCTTTGTTATGTTATTTCGGTTTGCAGAAGAAATCACAATCTGTGGAAAAATAGGATTTCAGTTTTATTTGTTTTTTTTCTGGTACGTATCAAACCGTGACCCTCGTATCGAGGTACGTATTGAACCGTGAGCAAACTGTATCGTTGCATCCCTACAGTGTACCTTTTGTGGTCTTGCTGTTTGGTGGATTTAGATTTAGATTTTAGAATTAGTTTTCTATGAAAGTTTGAACAGTGAGAGTAAAAAATGAGAGAAAAGTGTTAAAAAAAACATTCAAATGTGTCTGACAAAAGTGTAGAAAACATGTAGTGAGGATTCATCTGTCCCCCCATGGGAACGTGTCCCGTAGCCAATGACCTCAAGCCCCGCCCCCATGTAAAATGTGTCTCAGCTCAGCAGCAAAAACTCGAATATAAGAAGTGAAACGGAAAACAGGACTAGACTTGGTTGACTTCCAGGAAAAAACAAGATGGACGCAAAGTGGTGAGTTCAGACTGTTTGGCTGAGAAAATAAGGCCTCATATTGATAAATCCAAAATTAAATCATTTTCAAACCGAATATGCCAGGAGGCAAATTGACAAGGAGTCGCAAAAGTACTGGAAAAACGCAACAAAACCATGATAACGAGACAGTTCTGGGAGAAGAAATTATAATGTCTCATAATTTAGGGAAAGGAAAAGAACAAGAAAGGGAAAGGAGGGAAAGAGGAAAACAAAAAAAAGATTTTTGTCTACTTAGGATACCTGACTCCACCTAGACTTTATTTATTGAGGTAATGCCGAAAAGGAGGAGTGATCTATGTTAATAGGAACAAAATGTTGGACAATTCTAGTGCATACGAGTGTTTTCTTCACTAGGGAGGGGCCAAAGCAGAAAATGTCTTTTTACCCTCAACCCACCAATAAGGACCTAAAAGATAAATATGTACAACATGCTTGTGGAAGTCTAATTGTTTTGATTCTTTTGTTGTAAAATAGTTGAGTCTTCTGTTCAGAACTGGATTGCTGTACAAATATTAAAATATCCATGGTAGAAAATAGAATTGAGATATTTTCGTTAAATGTTAATGGCTAAAATAACCCAATGAAATGAAAGTCAATAATGACAAAGTTCAAGAAGGATAAAACACACATTTTATATCTTCAGGAAACTCTCTTGTCCAGACAAGAAAGTGAGAAACAAAAACAAATTTGGATACTCTAAACATTTTTTTATAGCTCATTTCAAACTGGGTGCAAAAGAGGCATAGTTATACTTCTCTCCATTACAGTAAAATTTGAATATGTTAACATTTCAGACAAGGAAGGGAGATTTGTACCTGTGAAAGGACGGTTGGAAAACAAAATGGTTACAATGGTTAATGTCTGAGCCCCACCTGACAGCAAAAAAACAGTTTTTAAAACTTTGTTTGATAGCATAGTCCTGGAAATGGAAGGTATATTAATATGCGGTGGGGATTTTAACATTGTTTTGAATAGTAAGTTGGATACAACAACCAGGAAAAAAAAATACTATTCAGTTTAGCAAAATCATTAAAACAACACTTACAGAATTTGGCTTTGTAGATGTATTAAGGTCACTACATCCGCTTAAAAGAGATTATACACATTACTCGGCTCCACACAATAGCTATTCAAGAATTGATTCTTTTTTTATAAATAAGGAAGAAGTATATCAGATTAAGAAATGCCAAATTCAAGGAGCAGATGTTTCAGATCATGGAGCCGTTTATCTTGAAGTTTGGCTGAATGGACGAATGAAGAGGAGATTAAATGCAGGAATATTAAATCATGACAAAATAGTTGAAGAAATGAAAAAAGATATCATCCTTTAAAAGGAAGTCAACAATGATGGAGAAGTCGCACCTGTTATTCTCTGGGATGAACTTTTTTTTTTTTTTTTTCTGAGATGAACTTAAGGCAGTTATAAGCGAAAAACTCATAGCAAAGACGGCAGCTCATAAGAAAGCAAAAGAAACAGCATATAAACAGGCTAAAAATGAGTTCTTTAAAATTGAACAACATAAAGCTACACGAGATCACTTGCTTCTTCCAAAAATGAAGGAAATAAGCGATAATTTAGATAAAAAATGAATAGAAGATATGGAAAAAAGACTAGATTTTTGAGGCAATCTTACAATGAAGTGGGCCCGTGAGCAAGTAAAATACTGGCAAAGAAATGTAAAAAACAGCAAGTTGACCAAATAATTCATAAGATAAAATACCTAAATACAAATTAGTTTATTAAAGATCCTAAGGAGATTGAAAATAAAATTGTAAATTACTACAGACAACTATATAATCAGCTAAATTGCACTGATATAAATCAAATGAAAGCAATTCTTGAAAATCTAGATTTACCAACAATTGGGAGAATAAAAAATGACATTTTAACTTCACCAAATACTACACTGGAAATTGAAAGAGCATTGCAGAGTCTCAAATCCAACACATCTCCTGGCAGTGATGGTCTACCATCAGAATAGTACAAAACATTTAGTGAATTTCTTATACCACTTCTTGAAATGTCATTTAATTACACCCTGGAGCACGGAGAAATACCTCCATCATGGAAAGAAGCAATAATAACAGTGATCCCCAAAAAATGAGAGTCAAACATGTTCAGATCATCGCCCTACATCTTTGCTCAATGTGGATTATAAACTTTACACCTCTATTATTTCCTAAAGATGTGAACACTTTATTAGTGACATAATCGAAGAGGATCAGACAGACTTTATCAAAGCACGTCAAACCCAAGACAGCATAAGAAGAACCCTACATGTTATTGATTAGATTCAAAGAAACAATATAAGCGCTGTTCTCATTAGTCTTGATGCAGAAAAATCATTTGATTGTGTAAATTGGTCCTTTTTATATCTAGTGCTTGAAAAATTTGGCTTCAATCAAAAATCTGTTAATTGTATTAGAACACTTTACCAAAACAAACGGCAGCCTCACAGAAAGTACAACATTAGAACGATCTACTAGGCAAGGCTGCAGCTTGTCTCCAACCTTGTTTGCATTATTTATCAAACCTTTGGCCCAATCAGGCAAAACCAAGACCTCAAAGGAATAGACCACATTATTGGGCTTTTCGCCTATGATGTTATATGTTTTTAGAAAAAACAGAAACAGGAATGACTACTTTGATTAAACTACTGGAGACTTTTGGTTTCTGTTCTTGTTATAAGCTTAACTTGAAAAAAACACAAATTCTGGCATTAAATCTTTTACCATCTAGAGAAATACAACTAACTTACAATCTGAACTGGAAAAGAACTAATATGAATTACCTTGTGGTGACACTAACAAAGAGTCTAGAAGATTTATATGATGCCAACTATACTAAAATAAACAAAGAAATAAGGAACGATCTGGACAGATGGAGCATCTTCTCACAGGATATGGCCTCAAGGATAGAGACAATAAAGATGAGTATTCTACCCCGACTCCTGTACTTATTCCAGTCACTTCCTGTTGAGATACCAGAGAAACAATATAGAATGTGAGATAACATTATTTCCAGATACATTTGGAATGGACGCTAACCCAGAAGTTAATTTGATACTTTTCTGATATTTTTTGGCTTTGCTCTGTAATCAGCTCTTTCTGGATAGACATTCATCAGATCATTAGAATCTTGGGTTACAATGTACCAAAGACAAGTATATTCTTATACTTCGGCAGTTTGTCCAGTGATGTTTTTATAAATGACAAGTATTTAATTCAAATCTTCCTAGCTGCCTTTAAGAAAACAGTTACTAAAATGGTCAAAGACAGAAACACCAACACAACAGGAATGGGAAGAAATAGTAAAAGAAAAATACATAAGATAGAAATGCTGAATCATAAGATAAAAATGGAAGAAGAACTTTTCATAAAAAGACGGGAGAAATGGACAATATACACGACGACAAGAACATAAGAATATATATAGAGCATGTAAAAAACCTGTAGAGTTGAGGTGATCCATGTGTATGTTTTGCTGTTCTGTTGTTTCCTCCAGTTGTTTAATTATTCGTTGTGTTTTTTGTGTTTGTTTGCTTGTTTGTTTGTTTTCTCTATATTTTACTAACAATGTCCGCCCCCTTCTGTCCTTCTGAATGTTTACCCTATTTGTGTTTTTTTGAGAAAATAGAACAATAAAAAGAAAGAGATAAAAAAAGAAAACAGGACTAAATGAATATTCAGAAAAAAATGGAAAATTCAAATCAGCAGCTGTTACTAAGGGATACATTTTTTTTTCAATTGTTAATTTTTACATTTATAGTTTTTTTATTCAAGGTTTCTGTATTTTTTTGTGAAATTTTTCATTTTTTTCTTTTTTTCACATTTACAATGTCTTGTTTTCAGATTTTCATTTTGTTTAAAAGTTACAATGTCTATTTTTCAAGTTTTCAATCTGTTTTTTGGTTCACTAAGCTGATCCTGATTTGACCCCATAGTATGAGTTCAGCTGCAGGTCTCTCCTAAACGAAGATGAGGATGAGGAAGGAGGGCGGGAACTACTTTGTAGAATGTTTTATTTATAAGTCAGTCATAACATGACATTCTATAACCCATGGTTCAATATAGGCAGACCTCTAAATTAACAACTACCAAACATGGATTAACCTTTTTTTTTGGTGGAAAGAAAAACGTTTTCACTTTGACAGGTGAGTCTCTGTTCTTCATCTCTGGAGGATCAAACACAACATGATGGAGTCTGCTCCTCCTCCACCGTTGACCACCACAAACATCCATTTTAGACTAGGTTCACACATTTAATCCTGACTTTATTGCGCTAATTTAATGGATTTAATTGTCACATTCACCGCGGAACGAGTTGCGTTCAGGGGCTGCGTGGAATTTCCGCACCTATGCGCTTCCAGAAAGAGCTGCTATTGCTGCATTCAGGTGTGATTGAATTGCTCACACTGACCTCAGCAACACAAACACTCTCTTTTGGTGTTCCATTTCATTGTGACTCACAACAACACTGATCAGTATTACACACAATTACGCAAAAATGTTGCACATATTTCTAATTAAGCAGTTTTTATATGCATAACATTAAAGAAAAAAACAACTTTAAAAGAATGATTTTATTGTTCTTCACTAGTTTTAATCTTTACTCTTCTGTGACTGAAAAAAAAACATTTGTGATGTGAACAAAGTCAGTTTCTTAAAAAATGGTAAAGATATTAAAAATGACTAGAAATAAACTTTAGGGCTTTGATGAAAAGTTGATGCCTTCCTGAGTAATGAATGTGTTCATCTAAAGGTTCAGAGAAAAGACATTTTGTTCAAATAACATGACATTTCTGTCATGTTATAAAACCTGACACTCTCAGTTATTATTTGTGTTTTGTTTTCGTGAGACAATAAATATGATCTGAAATTTTCAAAATAAAGAGAAAAACGGTTTTGATACGTTTTTTATTAGACAAATGTTTGGCTTGTATAAATCTAATATGGCTGGTAGACTTTGGATGTTATAACAGTCATAACTAAAAATGTTTTAACAATGGATTGAAGAGCAACATGAGTGATTCTTCTTGTCTGAAGTACAGATTAATACGGTCATTTAAAATTTCAAATCATGAATGTTTTTCTTAACCATCATATTTCCTTATATAGTTTTATTTATATAGTATGTTTTTGAGTTTGTATTATTTCATGTACTGTTATTATGCTGCACAGCATTGTGTTAAATGTCTTTTGTATGTTGTTTTCAATTGTAATTCTAGGAAAACATGATAACGGACAAACAAAATTCAGTTGTGACTCGGAGGGGGGGTCTCACGCAGCATTACATAAATCTTCATGATGATCAGATCCTTGTTTTCATCCAAATGCTAGACTTAGATTTCTATGAAAGTTTGAACAGTGGGAGTAAAAACTGAGAGAAAAGTGTAAAAAATATTCAAATGTCTCTGAGAAAAACGTAGAAAACATGTAGTGAGGATTCATCTGTCCCCCGTAGGAAACGTGTCCCGGTGGCCAATGAGCTCAAAGCCCCGCCTCCATTTAAAATTTGGCTCAGCTGAGCAGCGAAAACACGAAAATTCGGATTGAAACTGAAAACAGGGCTAAGAATGAATCATGGAAGTAGAAAACCTTTTGGATCAAATCTTGCGGAAAACATCTCATTTGACTTTAAGGGAGCTGTTTTACTGCAGAAAGTCAAAAGGACTCAGAGTGACTGACAAAAATGTTTCTTCTCTAAATATGAACTCTGGAGTTCCAGGAAAACTGCCTCAGTTCTTCCCTCAGATTATTCCCTCTTTTCTTCATCACATTTCACACAAACTCTGGAATGAAGACAAGAGAATTGGGATGTTTTTATTGTCAAATGATCAGAAACAACTTTTCTCTGAAGAACAAAGAAATGAAGACACAAATCTTCAATCAGAAGTTGTCAAATGGAGCAAAAAGTCAGAAAACAAAGTTGTAAATGTTCTTTCTACAAGCACAGGTGAATCTGGTGATTCTTGTTTCTGTGTAGAACAAACACAGAGAAAGTCTTTGATTGTGACCTCACTGATTCCATTTGTGTTGCAGCTTCCTTCAGGTCACATGACAACAACACAAAAACATGAACCCAACATTTGTGTGATATTTCAACTCAAACAGTCAAATCCCAAAGTTCAAAGAAACGACAAGAAAACAGATTTTACTCCAAAAAGTTTGAGATTCATCTTCAAAAATGTCTCAAATCCACATTCTAGAGATTTTTCATTTCTCTCTTTATTTCTGACTACAAACACGACTCCAGAGAATATTAACAGTTAAAATGTTTAGTTCAAAGTGATGGAAATCAGAGAAAACACTAAAAACAAACATTTCACTTCTTTCAGGAACTATTTGAGTTTACAGAACTCTGCTGAGTCTCCAGTATAACCCAACCTCAATCCAGCATGGAGGTTCTGAGTGAATGTGGTCTGGACTCTGTGGAGGAGAGTCATGCTTTCAGAGACGCTGTAGAAGGACAGAACACCTGCTCTGTGATCCAGGTACACTCCTACTCTGGAGGAAACAGGAACAGAGATGGAGGTTTTTACTCTGTTGTGGTGAAATGAGAAACTGTCTGGAGAACAAACTAATGCCCAAGATTTGTCATTAAAACCAAATCTACTTGTTTTTCCAGATCTACTGATGTTCTTGTATGAGACTGCTACACAAACATATTTTCCTTTCCTCTTCACCTCCCAGTAACAACGTCCAGTCAGACTCTCTCTACTCAGAACCTGAACACAATAAGTAAATCTGTCTGGATGATCAGAATCAAACTGAGGTTTTTTCATCAATGTCACCTTTCTGTTCTCCTCTGACAGTAACAGATGTTTGTCTGCTGTGCTTGGATCTAGTGAGATTTGACATGAATATCTGAAGAAGTCAGCTCTGCTCTTTGGCTCTGACAGTAAAACATCCACATGAGTGAGTGTCAGTGAGATGTTTGTCCATTCCTCTCTCAGAATGTCCTGCAGTTTGTCTCTGAGCTCTGACACAGCTGCTGTCACATCCTCAAAGTATCTGAGAGGACGGACATTGATGCTGGATGAGTGTGTGGACTCACTGAGTGGTGGCAGTGAGACGTAGTTGAGCAGAAACTGGCTGTGATCCTCTGTGAGTGAGAGCTGCTTCAGCTCAGCGTCTCTCCTCTTCAGCTCAGTGATCTCCTGCTCCAGCTCCTCCTGAAGATCTTTGACTCCACTCACTTCAGTTTGCTGCTGGGATCTGATCTGCTGCTTCACATCACAGCTTGTCTTCTGGATGAGACGGATCATCTGAGTGAAGATCTTCTCACTGTCCTTCACTGTTTGATCAGCAGAGTGATTGATGGCCTCCACCTCCTGTTGAAGCAGCTTCACCTCCTTCTCTCTGTCCTGGATTCTCTGCTGGATTTGTTGTTGACTCTCCTCCAGATCTCTCTGCCTCTCAGTCCTTTCTGCTGCAGCTGAGACTGTGTCATGTCCTCTATGTTCATCCACAGAGCAGAGATAACAGATACACTTCTGATCAGTGCGACAGAACATCTTCATCACCTCATCATGAATGGAGCAGATGTTCTCCTGCAGGTTCTTGGAGGGTTCCACCAGCTTGTGTTTCTTGAATGCAGCTTCATCCAAATGAGGCTGAAGGTGTTTCTCACAGTAAGAGGCCAGACAGAACAAACAGGACTTGATGGCTTTGAGTTTTCTTCCAGAACAAACATCACAGGACACATCTTCAGGTCCAGCATAGCAGTGATCAGCAGCAGGAGCAGCTTGGAGTCCAGTCTTCTTCAGCTGCTCCACTAAAGCAGCAAACATGAAGTTTTTCACCAGAACAGGCCTCGGTGTGAAGGTCTCCCTACACTGAGGACAGCTGGGAATTTTCTCCTCTTCATCCCAGAATCCTTCAATACATTTCATGCAGTAGCTGTGTCCACAGGGAATAGTCACCGGATCCTTCAGCAGATCCACACAGATGGAACAGCTGAAGGTTTCTTGATCCAGATCCACTCCTTTCTGCGACATTTCTCCTCTCTGACACAAAGACTGAGTGAGTTTCACTTCCTCAGAAAGCAGCCTGACTCTGATCCTCCAATCAGATGGTTTCACAGTGAACTCAGCCAATCAGCTTCTCTCTTCTCTTCCTGTTGGTTACACCCATCATGACAGAGGAGGAACTGCTGATCAGGAACCTTAGAGAGGAAAGCTTCTGATGGTTTTGAACAGGAAAGAAAAAGTACATCAAATGTATTCTCCTTTGACAGATCCAGACAGATGGAACAGCTGAAAGTTTCTTGATCCAGATCATTGGTTGTTCTTTTGCTTCAGAGTTCCAGTTAAAGAGGCTGCAGTTCTTTCTGCAGTGAAGGTTTCCTCACAGCTTGTTTCCCTTCAAGACTTTGAACTCTCAAATGTTTCTTCATCAGGAGGAGGGATTTCAGGATCAGATTCCAGGACAATCTGTGACTTTATAGAAGACTTTACTGCATCTCATAAACATTTATCGCTTTTACTGTCGGTCAAAGATTATCAAGACGAAAAGTACAACGTTTTTCATGATTATCGACAAATGTTGTGTTTTACCAACAACAGTCAGAAGTTGATTGTAATAAATTCAAGTGAGACTCTGGATCCATGAAGATACGTTTATGACACTAAAATGAGGAAAAAAAGACAAAAATCCTAATGCTTTTCTGAAGGAAGTGTTAAAACTATAACTTTATAAAGTTTTTAGTGGATCATAAAACAATGAAGTTTTGTTTCTATTCAGCTTATCAGCAGCAGTAAGTAGAGAAAAGGATGACGACTCACCATAAAGCTATTCTGATAGAAAATGTCATTAATCACTTGTGTGGTTTACATTCTTCATGAGAGTTCATTTGCAGCATCAGGATGATCTTATGTTAAACAGTGTTTTATTTTGAAAGGAACTCATATCATCCTTTGCTAAAATAGGGTTCCTACTTGTTTCTTCAAGTTAAACTTAAGACTTTTTGAGACCTTGCATATAAAAATTAAGATGCAATGTAAAATAAGACTTAAAAAGAAAGTAAAATTAAAATGTATTTTTTTTTTTCATCAATGAATAAACAGCATGAAGAATAAATGACCTTTGAACTCTTCATTGGGGTAGGGCTCTGAAATTCAGCTCCAAGTAGGAACCGTTATGATTTACACGGTTCTACTGAAACTGAAGGAAGCTGCAGCAATCAGTACCTCATTTAGATGTTTAGTTTCATTGAAGGTCTGTTTATCTTTGGACATGGTCAATGGAGTATACTTGCATTGCGCTTTCCTACCTTCCTCGAATTCCCAAAGTGCTTTACAGTCACAGACCCATTCCACCCATCAGCCAAAACATCAATGTTTGACACAGAGGTCAAAAATTTGAAGCTATGTATCTTAGTAACTAGACTCTGGACAGGTTTAACAATATGGAGAAAAAACTACGACACATTCTGTTGGCTGCAAGTGAAAAAGCTGTTACAAAAACTGGAACAAACAGGAACCACCAACAATAGAGGAGTGGATTGCTATTATTCACCAGCAGCGGTTTTAGGTACGGGCTGTACGGGCAGCTGCTCGGGGCGCCAACTCTAAAGGGGGCGGCAGCTCAGCGCTGGGAGAGAAGAAAATAAATCTGTGCTGCTATTGGTTTCTGTTACCTGTTATATCACAATGTTTTGAACGGCCTGAAACCAGTGAAATGGCGCCCCCTGCAGCTGCACGGGCTCCTGTCAGCTGAGAAGGCGCCGGACAGGTGTGAAGAAAGAGAGAGGGGTGGAGGTGTCGTATGGGGTCAGCTGTGTGTCTCTCCACAATTAAGAGGATGGATGGAAGGAAGGCGGGATCTACTTTGTAGAATGTTTGTTTTCTTTTTTAAGTCAGTCACACAATTACATTCTATAACCCATGGTTCAATACAGACAGAAATCTAAATTTACAAATGCCGGTTAAACTACAATTTGATTGGCAGAAAATCTCTTTGACTTTGACAGGTGAGTCTCTGTT
>NW_023416881.1:707329-707780 GCF_002922805.2 Oryzias melastigma | reverse complement strand
TGGCGACCCAGTGAGTGACCTCTTGGCAGGAATCGATAAATAATTGTTAAAAACATCCCCAAAGTGAAGAAAGAAGCCAACTTTTTTGACTCAAAAGATAGGGGGCATGAATGGCGTCCAGAAAATGTAACAAAAAAGTTAAAAAGCCAACTTACGAGCGCGTCGAAGACGCCGACTTGTAGCTAACCGAGGAGACTAATGATAACTCTCCTGGTGCTGAACGGACTACTTCCCCCACCTGCAGCGGCGATGACGTTGTGACGGAGAGTGAGAACAATACGGTGAGCCTAACGTTGATATTAAAAGAACTGAAAGACGTCGGGAGAGAGGTGAAAGAATTTTGAAAAGAGACGAAGAGACGACTGGAAACAAACAAATCCATTCAGCAATTCATTTATCCACTCATGTGCAATAAAGGTATAAGTGCAAAAATTAATACTGTAATAACCTA
>NW_023416881.1:703290-706486 GCF_002922805.2 Oryzias melastigma | reverse complement strand
GTTTAAACATGAAAATATGTTACAAGAAACACAAGATGTCTTCAAGTCATTAAAAGTTTGACCTTATTAATCAACTATTAAATCATGGGTACCCAAAAAAATGGTCTGATTTAATTCTTATTTTCATTAATGTACTAAATCTCTAAGGTGCCATGAAAAAAAGTGAAAGTAGGAGTTTAGACAGTTATTCAAGTTTTACCTCTGCAACTAACAGAAGAGCTTGAAGTTTAGTATAAACCTGCAAATAGGCAAAGATAAATATCTGAATCCAGAAAAATGAACAAACAAACCTGTCATGAAGAGATTTAGTGGTTCTAGAAAGTTTTATCTTGGATATTAATCATAATAGAGTAATATTACTCTATGTATACAAAAAAGGAGTTTTGCTTCATTTTTCTGAATGACTTTTTATGTGACCATTGTCCAAAACATTTAAATTAATTTGATGTGGATTCCCTCTGTGCTTGTTTCTAATGGGAGGATTTCTACACTTTGAGGTTATATTACTTGTGAATTTGGCTACAAATTGTATGTTGCCCAGCTCATATCTCAGAATAATACATAGCTTTAATTTGATGTATTATTCTCCCTCCTGTACGACTATAATGCTGTGTGGTTGTTTCTTGAGTCCACGCTCTTTCCCTGGTTTGACCCAAACATCACAGGAGAATAATATCTGTCAACATGAAACGCGGTCTAGGAAGAAGTTCTACCACTTTGGCTTGAGTACGGGTGGAATTAAGACATAGCTCGGTGTCGTGTTTGTAGGACCCAAAATGTGAGGTGTTCTTTGTGTGTCTGATTAAAATATGTTCAAATATTTCCTTAAAACCACATGCTTTTATTGAGGACTCTGATTGGCCAGTTTAGAACTTGAATAACCAAGAAATATAATGAAAACATAGGATCAGCAAGAAGATGTTAAAGAAGGTATCAGAGAATGTTTATTCTGACCAATAGAATGACTAATAGCTGATTATTTATAGGCCTCCTATGCTGTGAAGAGGGTAGGGTCGCTCAGTCCAGTTTCTTACACTGAGAGCAACACATAAAATATCCACCTTAATCCTTAAACTACCCAACCAAGACTAAATCAATTTAAAAATGAAAAAAAACGTTTTTTCCTGATGCTTATTGCCTCGGGAGAGTAAGCAGGTGTTTTCTATAAAGGCTCTATATCTTAGTGGAGCAGCCAATGAAAATGTTTAACAACATGAGAATAAACAGAATATGTACTCATATTCAGACGAAACACGAGGCAGTGAGCAAAAACCTATTTCAAATTCTTTTTCCTTGTTGTTCTGGCTTGTAGTCTTTTTTTTAATTCAAGTTTTATTGACAAAACATATTGACAATGAACATTTTGAGATACAGAAGTTGTTGCTTTGCTTCATCATTTTTTTGTTTAAATAAGAACAACAAAAACTTGGGTGTGCGTAGAAGGGTAGCCAAGTTACTGAAATATATATTAACATATTTTTATATTCCAGTGTGCAAAAATAAGGACTTTTTTTTTTCTTACATCTTCTTTACAAAATAAAAGCATCAACACGTTTTACATATTCTGTCCACTAGTCCAGATCCTGTAAAACGTATCCATATGCAGTTTAACCGAAAAAGACAGTTTTTCCATTTTGTAGATTTCTTGCACAGAATGTATCCAGTCCTTGATTGTTGGTGGGTCAGGGTTAAGCCTTCTCCTTGTTAAAGCTTTTTTACTTGCTGCCAGTAGCATGTAGAAGAGTTTCTTATCCTTTAAGTTCAGTGTCTGCTTTATGTTGCCCAAGAACACAGTTTCAAAGTCCAGAGGAAAAGTAAGAGCAAAGACGTTTTGTAAATGTTCGTGTATGTTCGACCAGAAGGGTGTAATAATCCGACAGTCCCCAAAAATGTGAAAATGATCGGCCTTCCCCTCCCCACATCTCCAACAGGACTCCCCAGTGCCACGGTATTTCTTCTGAACAGGAGTGGTAAAAATTTGATGTTACACTTCCAGCAAAACTCACGCCAAATGTTAGATCCAGTTGTAGCCCACGGTATCCCACATACACGTTCCCAATTTTCCTCAGTGATAGTCAAATTACCCTCTTTTTCCCACCTTGCTTTGATATAGAAGGTGTTATATTTCTTACACCTCAGAATGCTGTCGTATAACCGTGATATGATTTTTGCATGTGCTTCAGATCTGGTGATTAGCGATAAAAAAGTTCCCACAAATCCCAGGTCGTTTAAATTCACTTTCAGATCTCTGTTGTAATAATGTCTGACTTGAAGGTATCTGTAAAAATCAGCTGACACAAGTCCATGTTTCCTCTGCAAAGTCTCAAAAGATTCAAATTCCCCTTTGTGGATAAAAGAATGGTAGTCATACAACCCTTTTGGAATCCAGCTCTTAAACCGGTCGTCATGTTGATTCGGGGTGAAATCTGGGTCGTATGCACACCATCTCAAAAGTTTTGCAGCATCTTGTGAATCACAAATCTTAACGGTTTCATTCCAGGCATTTATCATCACATGAGCAATGGGATCGTCTGATAAGTGAATCTTATTCTGCAGTTTGTTGTCTGCTAACAGGGCTCTAATTGGGATCCCCTTAACCGTTGTCCCCTCCACATCTTTCCATCCTGCAGTATAGTCAGGTCTACATAGACATATCAGTGGTTGTATCTGTGCAGCATAGTAATACTCCCGCAAACACGGAAGGCCGCGACCCCCCCTTTCTTTCTTCAATTGTAAGGTTTTGTACTGGAGTCTGGATTTTTTCCCACTCCAAATGTATTTCAACAACATTCTATCCCATTCTACAAATTGTTTTCGGGGAATAAGGATCGGCAAGCACTGGAACGGGTAGAGGAGCCGGGGGAGAATGTTTAATCTGATCCAATCAATTCTTAAATGTAGATCCAAAAAGGGTAAAGTATTCCATCTTTGTATATCTAATTTTATTGCTGTGTTTAATGGGTTATAATTAGCGTCAAATGTTTTGGTGGGGTCTCGGTGGAGTATCACTCCTAAATATCTAATACTGTCTGAATCCCATTTCTATTTATAGTTGTTTTTAAATACCTCAGGTGGGTTGCAGTTCAAAGGAAGTACCTGGGTTTTATGTACATTAACTGTGTACCCTGAAAAAGAGACATAATCTAATAGTAATTTAATTATTTTAGGAACAACTTCAGTGGGGTGGGAAATAGTC
>NW_023416881.1:691506-693623 GCF_002922805.2 Oryzias melastigma | reverse complement strand
TCTTTTTTAGGTGTGCGTTATTACTGTGCATTATCACTTTTTAATGCACACCCAGCAGCCAATCAGAATCGAGTATTCACCCAGACCGTGGTATAAGATACGATACGCGATACATGGCTCACGATATCGATAATATCACAATACTGTGATAATTGGTAAAAATCCTCCCTAATAAATAATATTATATAGAAGAACACATATTTTAGCAAAAATATATCCCTATTATTTTTTTAGCTTAAATACAATTATAATAAATAACTTGTGTCTTATTTTGTACAACAAATTGTTGTAAGCAACAGTGACGACAGCTATCTACCTCCAAAGGTCACACCAAAGGATGATGAATATAATGTTTTACAGCCTCTGTTAAGATTACCAAATTTTTAAAAATTGAAGGGTGAGCAGGGAGGCAGATGGATAGATGGATAGATAGATAGATAGATAGATAGATAGATAGATAGATAGATAGATAGATACTTTATTAACCCCAAGGGAAACTATGGCAGTTTGTAGCTCCAGGTTATTCACACAGATTAGAAATAAATAAATAAATAAAAACTAGTAATAAATATATTTAAGGGGGGGGGGGGTAAGATCACGCAATTAGATCATTAAAATCAATAAAAGACAATAAAAACAGCAGTCCAATCAGGGTCCCCTTCTCACCCTCCCCCTCTCAGCAGTGTTATATAGTCTGATTGCAGTGGGTACGAATGACCTCCAGTATCTCTCTGTGGAGCTCGGCAGTGAGCGAAGGCGATTGCTGAAAGAGCTCCTCTGAGCAGAGAACACCGGATGCAGGGGGTGACTGGTGTTCTCCAGGATTTTCTTTAGATCCACCAGCATCCTCCGCTCCACCACAGACTCCACCAACTCCAGACTCTGACCCACCACCTTACCTGCCTTCCTGGTAAGGCGGTTTAGTCTTTTCATGTCCAGGAGAGCAAAAGGGTTAAAAGGGTCATACCATGATTTTCTTCAGCCTTTCAGAGTAAACTACATCCATATATATGATCATATATGATAACTTTGGGAACACTAAAAATAAATTATGAAATATGAGTCATTTTTCTGGAGTTTTTTAGTACCCAGAAAAAAAGGCCCGATTTTTGAGCTTCCACCCATTACACAACGTCATCCTTGAACCCGCCTCCCCAGTGAGAACAACATTTGTAAACAAAACTATAGGAAAGATGGATGCGCTGCGGTCTGCAAAATCTTGTTTGGTTTTTCCCTTTTTTCAAACTTTTTATTCTGCTGATGGATTTTGAGCATCTGTATGAAGTTCAGGTTCACTTATCACTGCTGGTTTGAGGAATCCTGCATGACGATTACTGGAGACACTACAGGTATGCAGCTAAACAACACGTCTGTAGAATCAATGTGGATCACGTTAAAAGCATGAATTGAGCACATCCAAACACGTTTTAATGAGTTTCTGTGTCTCATCTAGGGCTGCCACAAACGATTATTTCAATAGTCGACTATTCTCCGACTATTTTTTTCGATTAGTCGACTAATCGGTTCGTGCGGCGACAGGATGTAAAACACTCATCTTAACCATAATTATCTTTAAACTTGAGGTCTGTAAGCTATATTCTAACTAAAATAAAGACAATAGTTTATTAATCTTTAATGAATCTGCAGCTTTTCTCCTTCATTTGTTTCTGGCATTAAAACAAGACTTAAATCAGAGGTAATCTGAATCAACTACAGAAAACTTATTAAAACCCTGCAATTCTTTTTTAAAGCATATATTTAATAAAACATGTATAAAGTATTTCAAAAGCTATTTGCAGACATAAACACACTCAAAATATTTGCTCATGAGGCCCATTTATGAAAGCAAAACACTAATAACATTTTGAACTGAAGATATTCCTATACATATAAAACCTGAGGATGTCCATATAAACAAAGACAATAAATAAAAAGGGGAAATTTATATTTTAAAAAGGGAGAAAAGCAGGTGATGTTAGAATGTACATCAGTACTTTCATTCTTTCACACCTACATCCACTGCACATGCTCAGACTGATACTTCATATTGTTCAGTTTGGGGGAGAACCCATAAATCTGTGTTACTTCTTTAATGTTGTGGTTGTTTTGCTGTTTGT
>NW_023416881.1:656388-690342 GCF_002922805.2 Oryzias melastigma | reverse complement strand
AATGTACAAATTGAGCACAAATGATCATTTTCCTTCCCCTTTGTAATTTCAACCATTAGTGTTAACATTGTCTTATGGGTCATCAGTTAGCAGGCAAGTAAAAATTTTGGTAAAAAAGCTCTTCCACTCTCTTAACCTGGTCACTGAAATTTCAACATGCCACCTCATGGCGTCAGCTCTCAGAAGACCTGAAAAAACACATTTTTGCTTTACATAAAGATGGCCTAGACTGTAAGAAAATAGCCAAAGGTGATGGACTGGCCAAGCATGTGTCCAGACCTAAACCCCATAGAACACCTCTGGGGCGTCCTGAAGAGGAAGGTGGAGGAGCACAAGGTGTGAAATGTCCACCATCTCCTTTGTGTTGTGATGGAGGAGTGGAAGGGGATTCCGCTGGCAACATGTGAAGGTCTGATGAACTCCATGGCCAGGAGACTTAAAGCCGTGCTGGAAAATGATGGTGGCCACACAAAATATTGACATTTCCCATTTTTACTTAGGGGTGTACTCACTTTTGTTGCCAAGGGTTTAGCTATTATTGGCTTTATTTTTTATATTGAGGGGACAATAAATTTACACTGCTATACTAACTTTAGACTGACTACTGTTCATTGTGTCAAACAGTCATTTATGCAGTGTTGTCCTATGAAAAGATATAACTAAATATTTGCCGAGATGTGAGGGGTGTACTCACTTTTGTGACATACTGTACACTTGCATTTTGTTCAATGAAGTTTAAAAAAAAGATCAAGCCATACAACAAAAAGGGGGGGGAAAAAATTCAACAAAAAGAAGGCATCCATTTTAATAATAATAATAATCTTTATTTATATAGCACCTTTCAAGATAAGAATCAAAGTGCTTCACAATAAAACACAAGTAAAACAAAGAATAAAAAAAGAGTATAAAAACGGAGTAAAAAAAAAACCAGTATAAAAACTGAAAATAAAAACATGATTAAGAAAAGGCAATTTTAAAAAGAAGTGTCTTTAGCTACTTTTTAAAAGAAAACACTGAGTCAACAGATCTGAGGCTGAGTTGAAGGGAGTTCCAGAGATATGGAGACACTGCTGCAAAAGCTCTGTCACCTTTAATTTTTAACCATGTTCTTTTAACCACCAGCAAGCCCTGGTCACATGATCTCAGGGACCTGCTGGTAGCGTACGGCTGCACAAGGTCCTTTATGTAGACCGGTGCTTGGTTATTAACTGCTCTGTAAGTTAAAACCAGGATCTTGAACTGCACCCTGTAGTGGATAGGGAGCCAGTGCAGTTTGATTAACAGTGGGGTGACATGAGAATACTTGGAGGATTTAGTTAAAAGCCTTGCAGCAGCGTTCTGGACAACCTGAAGCCGTTCTAGAGATTTTTTACCGAGACATGTAAAGATGGAGTTGCAATAATCAAGACGGGAAGAAATAAAAGCATGAATAAGCATCTCCATCTCAGAATGTGATACAAGTCGATTCAGTTTAGCAATGTTTTTTAAATGATAAAAACAAAAACGAACAAGTGGAGCAACGTGAGAGTCAAGAGATAAAACTGGGTCTAGAGTTACCCCGAGGTTTCTGACAGAGGGCCTGACAAAAGAGACAAGTGGACCAAGCCACTGGACTATCTGGGAGTGGTATTTGTCAGGAGCACAAACGAGGACCTCAGTTTTAGCTTCATTTAGCTGGAGAAAGTTGTCATTCATCCAACTCTTGACCGAATCCAAACACCTGCGTAAAATCTGTATCTTAAAAACATCCTGAGGTTTAAAACACACATAAAGCTGAATGTCATCAGCATAAAAGTGATAAGAAATGTCATTAAAAGAGCTTAAAATGTGCTGCAAAGGCAACAGATATAAAATGAACAATAAAGGTCCCAAAACAGAGCCTTGTGGCACACCAGAAGAGAGAGAAGCAGAGGAAGTCTTAAACTTAGAGGATATCACGGAAAATGATCTACCAGTGAGGTATGATGAACCAGTTTAAAGCGGATCCAGATATCCTGACCGAGTTGTTCAGCCTGTCCAGGAGGACGTGGTGGTCGACAGTGTCGAAGGCTGAGGTTAAGTCCTGAAGCAGAAGCACGGAGCAGTTTCCTGCATCACTCTGTATCAGGATGTCATTTGTGACTCTGAGAAGAGCTGTTTCAGTGGAGTGGGCTCTGCCAAAACCTGACTGAAATTTATTGAGAACGACTTGTCTGTCTGAAGCAGTTATATGTTGTTTTACAACAACTTTTTCTAAAATCTTGGAAATAAATGAAAGATTAGATATAGGTCTGTAAGCCCAGGTTTCAAGCCCAGGTTTCTTAAAGAGGGGAAAGATCACAGCTTCGTTAAAATACTCAGGAACTTGACCAGACAGCAGGGAGGAGTTAATGATTGACAGGACGCAGGGACCAATGGACTGGAAGACATCTTTAAATAAAGGTGTTGGCAACACATCGAGGGGGCAGGAAGATGACTTCATTGTGCACACTAATCTGACCAGCTCAAGGAGAGAAACAGGTGAAAATGTGTCTAAAATCACAGGCCGAGGTGGGCTAGGAACAGAAACTAATGCAGCTGTGTGACAGAGAGTTCCTCACTGACCTGACTTTTTTAATATAATATGATAAAAACTTTTCACAATCATCATTTGAGTGGATGGGGGTAGCAGGTGGACTAGGCATTAGGCCTACAATATCACTAATGGTGTTAAACAGCACCTTAGGATTCCCTCTGCTTTTAGAAATGAGATTGGTGAAGTATGAAGCCCTAGGATCTCTAATACAATATTATAATAAACTAAAAGATCTTTAAGATAAAGGAGATTAACATGCAGGCGAGTTCTTTTCCACAAACGTTCAACTTTTCTACAAGACCGTTTTAGATGCCAAATACTGTCGTTAATCCAGGGAGATACTTTTATGACAGGGGCAAGTCTAGTTTTAATGGGACATTAAGCCTTTTCCAGCTTATCACAGCCACGGAACACCTTCCATCTGCGAAACGCACGGATTCTGCACGACAGAGTGATTGAAATCTTGAGGATAGAAAGGATGGATTTTGTGTTTAAATAATCTGGATTTTTGGTGAGTAAAATTTTGCTATCTCCCTACATAATATTGAAATTTTATCAGGTTATTGTTGATGCTTTTGGTGTGTGTGTGGCAGCTGTACCTGCAGTAGAAGTTTTATTGCCATAAAATAGTTATTGAGGGTTGGATTGATTCAGATGGAGCACTACTGAAGGCCTAGGTGGGAAATGCACGGCCCGCCACTGATATACACATATATCATATACAAGAAGTTACATGCTGGAATTGAAAACAAATAGTTTCCGGTAGAAAATAAATTAAAAAAATTATGCTTTGCAGATTGTTAACTTTGAAGTAAATGTTGAGGATTTTTCAAGTTTAATTTTTTTTTTTTTAAAGGATCATATCATCCCTACTTGTAAGCATTGCACGACATTTAACCTTCAGAGAAGCTATATGCTTACATTTGCTGAACCTTTGACTGGAATTGGAAAAACAACATTAGGATTTTGGAAAAGCAGCAACTGGAAAAAGAAGACGTTTATAAGAAATTATTGAGAAGAGCTTCAGGAGGAAACATATTGAAAATACAGATTTAAAAGCCAGTTTGTGAGTGAAGAGACAGACACGAACCAACTGAACTATCTGTTCAACAGAGTTTCTCTGATGAGAACACAGCCTTTACTTTGGCCTCAACACAGAACCACTGAGGAATCACTATGCCAGAATCTAAACCCAAATCCAGGGTAAACAGGTTCAGTGAATGTGGTGTTGAAGGTGTGGAGGTGGATCAGTGAGTCATTGGAAACTCTGAAGAAAGACAGAGTTCCAGCAGGATAGTCTACATACACTGCTGCTCTGTGAGAGGAAGAGGAGGAGGAAGAAGAGAAAGAAGAGATGTATGTTTCTCTCTTATTGTTGCAGACAGAGTAACCATGAACATCAGAGCAGATCAGAGTCCAGGACTGACTGTTCCACCCAAACACACATTCATGACCGTTTCCTTTTCTACAGATTCCTCTGTAACTCACTGCTAAATAAACTAAATCTCTCCACTCAACCTCCCAGTAACAGCGACCAGTCAGAGCATCTCTGCACAGCAGCTGATGACACATGTCGAATCTGTCTGGATGATCTGGATAATCCATTAGAAACTCCTTCTCCAAGTTTATTTTCCTGTTGTTGTCAGACAGTTTGAGGTTTCTGTTCACTGTGTTTTTGTCGATTGTGAGGCGACAGGAATCTGAGGGAGAAACAAACACAATCCAGATGTAGTTTAAGATCATACCGGAACATACCAGACAGATAGATATAATAATATGATAAATAAACGAGTCCAAGGTGTACCCCACTTTTGCTCAACAATAGCCGAGACGGGCTCCAGCAACCCCATGGCCCCAAAAGCGACATAGAAAAATGGATGAATGGAAATTCAGGACAAGAACACTCGCATCGATATGCCATATTGGATGTGTACTTCAATTGCTGATCTTCTCATTGAAAACATCAGATGGCCAAAGCTGAGTCCCTGATTGGTTGATGTGATGCATTGACTTCATTAAAGCTTAGAGTTTTTAAATTCTGGACAAGCTGCGTCAAACGCTCAAAAAATGGTAAATGGTAAATGGCGTATACTTGTATAGCGCTTTCTACCCTCCTTCGAGGGCCCAAAGCGCTTCACAGTCACAGACCCATTCACCCATTCACACACACATTCACACACTGGTGGTGGCTCCGCTGCCGAACACTGGCGCCAACCTCCCACCAGAGGCAATTCAGGGTTCAGTGTCTTGCCCAAGGACACTTCGACACATGGGCGGGCAAGGCGGAGTCGAACCAGCTCACTTCTGATCAGGAGTCGACCGCCCTACCACTGCACCACGGCCGCCCCTCTAAAAGCTATGCTGTCAGACCAACTTGCCAGCCCGACATTTGTGGCTGAGTTTGCTTGCAAAGAGTTGGCATAAAGTAGGTCTAGCTTTTTATTGTGGGGTAGTCAAAGTTACGTGGTTAAAACCTCCACAATGATGGATGAACACTTGCGGATGCTTGGTATGTAGTGCTGTGGTTGTGTTGTGGATGGAATCGCAAGCCACCTGTGCATCTGCTCTCGAAGGAATGTACACACAGAATGCAATGATGTAGGAGAACTCACATGATCTGTAGTATGATGCGATGCTAACGGCTAGGCACTTCATAATACATTGACAGATCCTCCTCATATCAGTCAGATGGCCAGAATGACATCATTGTCAGTTAGCATACACGATGACACCACTACCCTTGCTCTTCCCGCTGGCGTCCGAGTTCTGGTCCACTTTCACAGTGGTAAAGCTAGGCAGATCCACATTACCGCCTGGCACATGGCTAGTTAGTCATGTCCCTGTAAAAATTAGTAGGCTGCTCTCCCTGTAGCATTTTTGGGTCTTGATCAGCACTGTAAGTTCATCCATCTTGTTGGACAGGGCATTAACATTCCCCATCACAACAGAGGGGATTGATGACTTGAAACACTTTCAATAAACAGCCTTAAGGCCGGTTTATACTTCACAGCAATCAGTCATTGCATTAATCGTATCCACAATTGTGCGATCTACTTCATGCTAATGTTGCCTGGTTTGCTAGCGAAAGTCTGTGATAAATGCAATAAACTGAGTGGTGTTGATATATTTCAAACGATGCAATTGTCTGCAGTGTTTATTAGTAATGTAAAGGACATCCTGGCCATACACTTGGAGTGTCTGCAAACGCATGGGGATACAATGAGGTAGAAGGGAAAGTAGTGTGTTTGTTCACTAAAAAGAAGCAAGAAAAACAAAGATTAAAAAATCAAAATTATTATTTTTTTTTTAAAAGAGGTCCACTGGATTCTCTAGATACATTTTTCTCTGGTACCTTGCTCTGTTTTCTGCCTAGCTGTTTGCTCTTCATGCTTCTCTTTATATATCTGTGTAAAATTAGATATTTCGTATAACTTCTTAAGTGAAGTTTTCCTCATCTTCAGGGGTAAAAATACATTTTTTGGTCAGAATTTGCTCTGTGATCAAACAATCGTGTAGTGCACCCAAATATGTGAATCCACTTTCGGTATTCTATTTTGAAAACCATTAATTAATAGTAATTAAAATAATTGTTTTTTATGGCCTGTGAAAAAAAGGGAATTGCATTATGAGTCTGGTAGGCGAAACTGTCGACACTCCTATTTTTACAGAAACATTATTTTTTTTATTGTTGTTGCCGCACTCGGGACCCGGGCATAAAATTCTATGTGCAGGTGACATCACCAGCAAGTGTTACATTCTGCAGTGCCTGAAGCGATTCTGCTCTGATGGCCGTGTGACCACTGCGACTTGAAATCGGTTGAAAGTAGAAGTTTGAACAGATTGATCCATCATTGGTTCATTGATGAGCAGGATTCATGAATGATTGATGCTAAAGTTTGGAGATGTTTGAATGTAAACTGCTTTGCTGAAACAAGTGATAAGTATACTTACACTTCCTCAGGCCTGGGGTCAACCACTGGACTCCAGCAGGTTCCACCCTGAAAAGAGGAGAGGGAGTTCAGAGCAGCAAAGCCTCTTTCAGAAAACATTGACAGTACATGGCTCTCATTCCCAGATTGTTGCACTGTGGGTATGGAAAGTATAATAATTGTAACCATTTTCCAAAATAAGGAAAGTTTATTTTAAATGTCATTAATGTACACCAAGTTCCCATCTTGATTGGAAAAAAGAAAAGAAGGTTTAAGGTAGAAGACAGAAATTGACTTTTGAGAGGAGAAATAAAAGATGCTAACACTAATTGAGAAAATCTGTTATGATCCAGACACAGAGCAGAGTGAAGGAGAGAAAGCAAATCCGCAGCTCTTCCTACTCAGTCAAATGTTTGTCTGCAGCAGGTCTCTCCATACCTGAGAGTGTCCAGACTCAAGTGTGGATCCTCCAGTGCAGCAGAAAGCTGCTTAATTCCAGCCTCTCCTGGATGATTGTAGCTCAGGTCCAGCTCTCTCAGATGGGAGGGGTTGGACTTCAGAGCTGAAGCCAAAGAAGCACAGCCTTCCTCTGTGATCAGACAACCTGATAGGCTACAGACACACAACACAATAAACAGAAAGTGTGAGAGAACTGCAGTGAGGCTCATGCAGTTCATTGGTTTGCACAAATTGGAACTGTCTCCATTCATTGTCTTTGTATTTTCATGTGATCAAGGTGTGGACGTCATGACTCCATTTGGACAAATGTCACATTTGGAGCTTTTACTCTGCCGGAACTGAACTACCTGTTGCTTCAGGTGAATCCATTGTCTCTATTTTTGCTTTTGTCAACCTTGTCCCCCATTCTAAGGAACACTTCCTGAACTGGGTTCTACTGAAACAGCAGCATTTTTGTAACTGTGTCTTTAATAACAGATCTTTCAGGTTGTTGCTGCTAACAGTTTGTTTTCGTTGTACAGAGATGTTCTGGGGTTGGGGTTCGCAGGTGAGGGCCTGGCAGCCAGGAATCCTCCCACGGGCCCTGGTCGAGTCAAGCCCGAAGGAGCAATGTGGGATCACTCTCCAGTGGGCCCACCACCTGCAGGAGAGCTCAGAAGGGGCTAGTGCAATATGATTTTGGTGGCACCCGAAGCCAAGTGCCTTGGTAGCCCAAACCCCAGTCATGGAACATGGCTTTTGGGACATGGAACATTACCTCTCTGGAAGGGAAGGAGCTTCTGCGAGAGATTGACGGGTACCGGCTAGTTGGGCTAGCCGGTACCCTTCATGGTGAGAAGCGGGAGGCAGGAGTGGACTTACTTAAGAGCCCCAAGCTCTGCCGCCAAGTGTTGGAGGGGACGAGAGGGTTGTGTCCCTTCACCTTTGAGTGGGGGACAGATCTCTGACTGTGGTTTAGGTTTATGGGCCAAACAGCAGTTTGAAGTACCTGGCCTTCTTGGTGTCTCTCTTAGGGGTTCTGGAAAGTGTCCCAACAGAGGATTCCATCGTCCTTCTGGGGGACTTTATTGCCCACATGGACAATAACAGTGGTACCTGGAGGGGTGTGATCGGTAAGAACAGCCTCTCTGACCTGAACCCAAGTGGTGTTTTGTTATTGAACTTCTGTGCACGTCATAGTTTGTCCACAACAAACAAACAAGTAATCAGTTGGACCAATTACTTTCTTTATGTTAACATGATAAACAATGCTTTTCATTTGTCTATGGCTCACACATCATCTAGTTCCGAACGTGTTTACTGGACGTTACGGTGACCATTTTGGTTCAGTTGTTTTGGTCTTTTGAATTTCAGAGTGAACCAAGGTGCAGTCCGATTGGAGAGGTATCAAGATCACCTCAAAAGATGGGTCTAAGAGTGGTTTCTGGTCCGAGACCCGGATTCGTTTGTGTGTAATCTGACTGAATCTTTGTTCTGCATTATTAGGGAAAAGAAACTATGGTTCACTTTAAGCAGAGCAAATGTGTCCAAGCTGAATACACCCTAAGTCAAAGTGGGATTTTTTTTTATTATTATTATTCTTAATTATGTATTTCTTCCATGAATATTACAGATATCTCAATTTGAATTTTGTAAAACAATAATATAATGTTCTCTTTAATGATATCTATCCATAACATTCTTCCAGAAAAAAAGAGAAAAAACCCAAAACCAAGATTTAAAAAAAAATCTGACCTGAGAGTTTCCAGTTCACAGTGTTGATTCTCTAGTCCAGCAGACAAAACCTTCACTCCTGAATCCTGTAGCTTGTTGTTACTCAGGTCCAGATCTCTGAGTCTGGATGACTGAGAGCTGAGAACTGAAGACAGAGCCACACAGCTTCTCTCTGACAGATCACAGCCACTCAGTCTGCAGAAAACAAAGTAAGACATCAATTATTAAGTCTTTTAATTTTATTCTACTCAAATTCCTTCATACAACATCTAAACCCACTGAAACCCTTCTGGGGTCACATGAGGGCTGGAGCCAACCAGCCCTCATGTGACTCAGGCCAACCGGGTCAGAGTAAACCCTGAAGAGGGTCAACAATCTGTTGAAGGGCGACAAAATTACACACACCTTGAAACTATGGGAGAAAGCCGGAATGCCCATAGGAAAACTGTGACGGCCTGCAGTTGTGTATGGTCTTAATAAATTGGATTTGTTTGTGATGGCCTTAGTGGGTGCGCAAACTGTTTAGCTGTAAAGTATTGACATTGTTTACTATTCACTGTTTAGTTTTCTTAGTCAATTAATTGATGTTGTTCTGAATTTTTTTGCTTACTTCATGGTTTCTTAGGAGTATTTCCTGAATCCAAGAAGTCCAGTGGACACACCTATTGTATTGGTTTCCTTTGACAGGCCAGTTTTAAATTCTAAATGATTTTTTTGTTTTGTACTTTAGCATAGAAATTGCTGTTATGGTGAGATTTGCTTTTGAGATATATTCCTGTTTATTTTTGATTACCGTATTTTCCGCACCATAGGGCGAAGTCTTAATTAGGGGTCTATTTCTGTACTTAATCCATACATAAGGCCCACCGTATTCTAAGCCACACAAAAACAGTGAGTTTAGTTAAACTTTATTTCACAAACCATTCTGATTATCTTTGAATCAATATCCCCCCACAAAACATCTTCAGTATTTGAATTAAACTGCTGTTTATCAAACATGCCACTTCTCTCTTGTTGTTGTCGAGTCAGTATCATCGCCAGGCGGTTGTTCAGCAATACCAGCGATTTTAGACAAAGCTCGGACAACAGTAACAGCAGATCTTTAGCCCAGGTGTCAATAAACCTTCACATATGTAGGCGTAACTCGCCAGGCTCTGCATCCCAGTAAAGTGTGTGCGCCATCTGTCATCCATTGCTCCCATGAACAATGACACACACTCTGTTTTGCTTTTCCTCCGGTGGCACCGGGAACCTGTCTTTTAACGCCTGAAGGGGACCTCGTGCAGCATGATCAAACACTATTTAGCAGGACTGCATTCACACGCAGTCACCAAACACATTGGAAAAACGTGCGTAAAGTTTGGCTGGATCTTGGCGCGGCCACGCAGACTTTCAGGAGCAGAACATAGCCTGTATGGGATCATTTATTATTTAAAGCAACACGCAAAAAAAAGAAATCTCCATGCATGTATCAAACATTCCTCATGGATAATAGAGAACCAGCGTATGGTTCTCTGATTCTGCGTACGTCTTTAATCCTCCCCGCAAGCAGAAAAACTACTCGCGGGAGAGAGACCGTCTACATCCGCGTGTGTGAGCTGGTTCTCGTGCACAATTGATGCATGCTCTAATTCAGCATAGCTAAATCTGAGTGACTCTTGTGCAGTCACACGTAGTCAGCAAACATATTAGAAAAGTGCACATAAAATGTGGCTGGATCGCTGTGCGGTGCGCGGCACACAACCGCGCATGGGGAAGTGCAGACTTATAGGAGTTTTTAAAATCAGACACGCTTCATTGTAGTTTCACCTGTGGGAAAACTGTCAATTTCAGCACACGATGTAGTAACAATATCATCTTCTAACCGAACAAATGAACGCTGTCGGACAAATCATCCGCATGTTTACAGGGTCTGTGACCCACCTGTGTCCCTCAAAATGCCCACAGCGTGATCATCTGTGCGCTCGCCGCTCCTGTGCCAGCGAGAAATGGCTGAACAGTCAATCCAGCACAGACTTCCCAAAGTTGCACAAGATGATTTTTGCGGATTTTGGAACTTGGTACACACAAAAGGTGAACTGGATTATTAGGCGCACCAACAATTAGTAATTGGTTTGGTGAAGGTGTGGAGCCAGCTACCTATAAAACAGGACCTATTTTCAAGAGAGAGAACTCCTGTTATTTGTATGGCTTCCATGGTGCTGCACTGTAGATTGCTTCCCTGTCATATTGTTCCCAACTGATACATTTTACGCTGCTGCAAGGCTTTTAACTAAATCCTCCAAGTATTCACAGGTCACCCCATTGTTAATTCAGCTGCACTGGCTCCCTATCCGCTACAGAGTGCAGTTCAATATCCAGGTTTTGACTTACAGAGCTGTTAATAACCAAGCACTGTCCTACATAAAGGACCTCCTGCAGCCGTACGCTCCCAGCAGGTTCCTCATATCATGTGACCAGGGCCTGCTGGTTGTTAAAAGAGCACGGTTAAAAACTATGGCTGACCAAGCTTTTGCAGCAGTGGCTCCATTTCTCTGGAACTCCCTGCTTCTCAGCCTCAGATCTGTTGACTCAGTGTTTTCTTTTAAAAAGCAGCTAGAGACTAATCTTTTTAAAATTGCCTTTTCTTAATTATGTTTTTAGATTCTTTTGTATACACTGTTTTACTCTGTTTTACACTTTGTTTCACTCGTGTTTTACTGTGAAGCGCTTTGTTATTTTTATCTTGAAAGGTGCTATAAAAATAAAGATTATTATTATTGTGATTTGTTGATTTTTTATAATTTTTTGCCTGAAATAATACACATAAAAAAAAGCTTGACGGTAGGGTAGTTAATTCATCTGACAAGAACATGCAAACTCCACACAGACAAGACTAGGGCTGTGGATCATTGCTCAGGTGGCGATCCGATTCGATTGACGAATCAAGCTCAATGATTCACGAATCGTACCACATTTCTTAATTTTTAATATAATGTTTATTGCTATGTGTATGTCTATTTACTGGATTTATGGAAACTTAAATATTTGTATTAAATCACCATCATGTATACCATTATTGAGAACAGGAGATCGGAATCAACAAAACTGATAAAAAAAAAAAAAAACTAAGATTTAAATAAAAGAAATGCTGTTTGTCATTTTAAGGGTTTTTTTGTCAACCTTCTGGTTAAGTTCAGCAGTAATATAAACAACGTAAAAAGAATTTTTAAAAAAATCTTTTTTTTTTTTTATCATTTAACAACAAAACCTGTAAAACTCTCTAAAGTTTCTATCCTAAAGTTCTTCAACATTTTACGTTCTAAGCATTACGTGTTGGTGCAGAGCCCGTATGAAAAAAGTCATTTGTTTCCGCGGCAGAATCAGCTGATTCCCGTTCTTACATCCGCCTTTCAGTAGCATGAGGCTGTGTTTCTCCGCTTCAGAATAAGCTGAAGTTTCTTTAATTGTGTCAAATGTTGAAGAGTTATCATAAACAAAAGAAAGTTAACACTAGAGCTAAAGCTACGATGTTGGAGTTAATTTATTTTTTCAAATGTTATGTCTGTGAGTGGAACTTCAGTCTCAGTTTCTGAACGGAAAAAAGCTCTCGCTAGTCTTATTTTGAAAACTGGAAGCTCACCGACACGAAGATGAATTTACTTCCCGTGGTGGTACCGCTGATCTTTCAGCTTTGTTTTAGTTTGTAAACTTAAAACCCTACATTAATCTGCATTTCAGAGCAAAAAATAATGAATCCCAAGATAATATTTTACTACACTCTACTATATTTATAAAGATCGTGAATCAGCGATCTTGGATGTGGCAAATATTCATATTCGAATTTTCGGGAGCAGATCATGAGTATTCGAGCACCCGGATATGCGTTACAACCCTAGGCAAGACCCAGCAGGTATTGGATCTAGCAATGAGGTGAGAGTGTTAATCCCTGTGCCACCTAGCAGCCCACTCAAATCCATTAGTTCACTGAAGGTGAGTTTCCTGAGAATTCTTACATAGCTTTGTTGGTGACTTTGATCACTGGCAGCAGCCTCAGAAGAGCCTCCTCTGAAGCAGAGTATTTCTTCAGGTCAAACTCTTCCAGATCTTCTTCTGATGACAGTAAGATGAAGACCAGAGCTGACCACTGAGCAGGAGACAGTTTATCTGTGGAGAGACGTCCTGACCTCAGGAACTGTTGGATCTCCTCCACTAGAGAACCATCATTCAGTTCATTCAGACAGTGGAACAGGTTGATGCTTTTCTCTGCAGACAGATTCTCACTGATCTTCTCCTTGATGTACTGGACTGTTTCCTGATTGGTCTGTGAGCTACTTCCTGTCTGTGTCAGCAGACCTTGTAGGAGACTCTGATTGGTCTGCAGTGAAAGACCCAGGAGAAAACGGAGGAACAAGTCCAGGTGTCCATTTGGACTCTGTAAGGCCTTGATCACAGCACTCTGGTAGAACTGGACTGACGTCTTCTGTTGTTTCTCCATGAGGTTGACTCCAGAGTCAGTGAAGGTCATGTGGACATGAAGAGCAGCCAGAAACTCCTGAACACTCAGATGGATGAAACAGAACACCCTGTCCTGGTACAGTCCGCTCTCCTCTATAAAGATCTGTGTGAACACTCCTGAGTACACTGAGGCTGCACTGATATCGATGCCAGACTCTGTCAGGTCGGATTCATAGAAGATCAGGTTTCCTTTCTGCAGCTGCTCAAAAGCCAGTTTTCCCAGAGACTCTATTATCTTCCTGCTCTCTGGACTCCAGTGAGGATCTGTCTCAGCTCCTCCATCATACTTGATCTTCTTGACTTTGGCTTGAACCACCAGGAAGTGGATGTACATCTCAGTCAGGCTCTTGGGCAGCTCTCCTCCCTCTCTGCTCTTCAGCAGATCCTCCAGAACTGCAGCAGTGATCCAGCAGAAGACTGGGATGTGGCACATGATGTGGAGGCTTCGGGATGTCTTTATGTGGGAGATGATCCTGTTAGCCTGCTTTTTATCTCTGAATCTCTTCCAGAAGTACTCCTCCTTCTGTGGCTCATTGAACCCTCTGATCTCTGTCACCATGTCAAAACACTCAGTAGGGATCTGATTAGCTGCTGCAGGTCGTGTGGTTATCCAGAGGCGAGCAGAGGGAAGCAGGTTCCCCCTGATAAGGTTTTTCAGCAGATCACCCACTGAGGTGGACTTTCTAGGGTCAGTTAGGATCTGAGTCTTGTGGAAGTCCAGAGGAAGTCGACACTCATCCAGACCATCAAAGATGAAGATGATCTGGAAATGTTCAAAGCTGCAGATTCTTGCTTCTTTGGTTTCAGGGAAGAAGTGATGAACAAGTTCCACCAAGCTGAACTTCTCCTCTCTCAGCACATTCAGCTCTCTGAAAGTGAATGGAAATATGAAGTGGATGTTCTGGTTGGCTTTGCCTTCAGCCCAGTCCAGAGTGAACTTCTGTGTTAAGACTGTTTTCCCGATGCCAGCCACTCCCTTTGTCATCACGGTTCTGATTGGTTCTTGTCTTCCAGCTGGGAGTTGAAAGAGCTCTTCTTGTCTGATGCTTGTTTCTGCTCTGTCTGCTTTCCTGGATGCTGCTTCAATCTGTCTGACCTCATGTTCTTCATTCAGCTCTCCAGTTCCTCCCTCTGTGATGTAGAGCTCTGTGTAGATCTCATTCAGAAGGGTTGGGTTTCCTGCTTTAGAGATTCCCTCAAACACACACTGGAACTTCTTCTTCAGACCAGATTGGACTTTATATTGACAAACTGCAGCAGAAGATCCTGAATGAAGATAAAAGAGCAAATAAACTCTCTGCATCCCTGAATGATGATTATTCTAAACATTCTCACTCCCCACTCGTCATATATGGACGTATGCTTCGGGCTCCCTCCGGGTCACGTTTTGGTATTTTGGTTGTCCCTAATTCCTCGTTTTTTGACATGCTGGCTGAGCGATTTGTTAATGAGGTGGCTGTTCCTTTTAAATCACGGATACCCAACCCTCGGATCACAGTATCGGATGCAGAACCGGGTTAAGGTACCGAAACCAGTTCACATCCCAAGGGTTGGGGACCCCTGATTATTGCATGCATTTTTCCCTATCTGTGGCCCAGTACCAAGCGGCCTCGGCACTGGTACTGGTTCGCAGCTTGGAGGTTGGGAACTCCTGATTTAATGGGAATGGCCACCATGTCAAAAAACGACAAGTAATGGACACCCAAAACGTCAAAAAGTTACACAGAGGGGGCACAAATGATTCATATGAGGAGTTGGGAGTGAGAATATGTTGGATTTTTTATAATCAAAGTTGTTCCATGTGTTGAGACATCAGTAAATCTTCATTTATCCAGCAGGTGAAACCTTCAGAGAAATCCTCTTACTGTTCTGCAGTCGATCAGCCAGCTCCTCCTGCTTCATTCTCCTCAGGAAGTTCTCTGTGATCTTCATCAGTGACTCTCTGCTGCTCCTCTGCTCTTCATCATCTTCCTCCAGCTCCTCCTCATCCTCCCTCTGACTCAGAATCTTCTGGATCTTCTTCAACTCCTTCCTCACAAAAGTAACAATGTTGTCCTCCAGCAGCTGCAACAGAATTCTAGATGAATGAGCCAATCAGAGTGAAGTCATGGAGCCAAACATCAGCTCCATGTTGGACACACTGACAATCCACTGGTCTACAAAGTGCAGCATGGAGATGATTGTGAACAGAATGATGGAAAAGTAGTTGTTGTTCATGTACAGACCAGAAATATGGAGTCCAGCTGTGTTTGATGCTGCTGGACAGACGGACCACTGGGAGTCTCTGAGCTCTGCTGGTCCACTCTGTGGAGAATTATCAACAATGAAATCCATTCTGTATGTGCACACATAGACTAAGTCAAGACGAAGGTTTATGAAGTCAGATGTGGATGTGAACAGTTAAACAAAAGATTCCCTGACGTGGGAAATCTTTAAAAATCCAAATGATCCACTGACGAGCAATAGCTAAGTCTGCACAATTCCAGCTTTCAGCTCACTTAAACTGAGTCTCAGCAGCTGTTACCAACCATTTATTAATCTGTAGATCCCTGCTGCCCCGAAACAAGGTCACATGGTGTGTTGTTCAGCCTGCTTGTACTGTGCAAGTGTAGCGCACATTAAAAGTTAACAAATTCATTATTTATTATTTTATTTACTTTAATTCCATCAGCAAAGGTTTAAATGTTCTACAACACTTGAATGCAACATCCAGTTCACCAAACTCCCCACAGTTTGGTGAACTGCCTTATCAGCCAATCAGTGGTCATGACTCTTATGCTGGACTATCAGCTCTGAGATCAGTTCTGGAGCATGTTCTCAAAGCAAGACTTTGACTTCAGCCGTGGAGAACGAAAAATGTCACTGCTTAAGGTGCTGGGTGATATGGAAAAAACTGTATATGATGATATCAAATATTTTATATCACGATACGATATACATCACGATATACAACAATGAAGTATATTTTCAGGTATTCTCTGAATAAATGCCTGATATTGCTTTTGTGAAAAGTTGTGACAAAAGTTGCAATGTTTTTAATATAATATTATTTTGAAAAGCGCCTAATAAGTGTTAATTATGAAATAAACTTCACATTCTCATATTCAAACTCTTTTTAATGTGACAAATGCTCTATGAAAGTACCATCACTATATGCATGTTGCTGTGCTTTCATTAAACTTGAATAGAACTGTAAAACACAAAATTAACTTTTGGTTCTTGTTGCTCATAACAACACAAATATGTGTGTGTTGATTTAAACATACTTTAGAATAAAATTACATTTTCCAGTAAAACACTATAAACTTAAAAAAAAAACAGCATATTCAGATTAATCCTCAGGTCTCCATGTTCTCCACAGAAAGTGGAAAGGTTCAAAATGTCCAGAGTCTCTCTGCCTTTCTTGCATACTCATGTTGTGCAGGAGCTGTGCGCCGCGCAACATGACAGACCGCTCGATACTACACCTTTACTTCACCGCAAGCATGCATTGCACTCAGGGCACCTTCACCCTGCTGCGTGCACATTTGTGTGCAGCCCACCTTCTCTCTGCCGCGCTCAGCGCACCTTCACTCCGCTGCATGCACGTTTGCACGCTGTGTGCATTCTCACGCGCAGCGAACCGCCACCACACCGTGGGGTGACCGTTCACGCTTGTCTTGAAGAGAAAAAAGTCAGAAAGGACCAAAGAGAGATAATAAAAGATAGCACGACTCCAGGTAAGGAGTCAGAAGGGAAACTGTCACGAAGCTTATTCGTCATCCATGACTGTTGTCATGGTAGATTGGTTAAAATTGCAGTGAAAATAAAAAGTTGCAAGGTGCGCAAGAAATTGCGTGAAACCCTGGAGGGTTTGTTAATGACAAATTTGGCGTAATAATTAATCAAAGTAGCTTAGCAACGATATAAACGATAGAGGAGAAATGCCACGATAGACACCTTTCTATCGCCCACACGATATATATCGTCATATCACCCAGCACTAGCTTATGTTAAGTAACACAATGATTGGAAAGAAGTTTTGAAACAAGTTGTCGGCTAACGTTCCTCTTCAACTACAAATCAGGAAAATTGTTGCTGTCATAGCTGTGTGAACTGCGGAAGACGAGGAAGGTACTCGAGACATTAGCTATAGCAGCTAACTCCTCACCGGCTATTTTGTGCGCTGTGGCTCGGATTGAAATCAACATGCTGAGCTTTGAATCCAGAACAGCGGTGAGAAATGTTTCTTTAGCTCTAATACTGCTAATTCTCAGTGTGAAAAAAACCCTTACATCAAAATATGAAAGTAATGGAGTCTGTGAGGGTGAACTAAAGGAATTAATGGTGCTGTTTTCAGACATTTGACTGCAGTTTTAGTTATATGATCATTTATGGTTTCCCAAGTAAAAACGTTGTCACTTTTCTGTTAGTATTTGATTGAAAGATATTACTTTAATACATCATGTTTTGATGTATGGATTGTATTTATTTTGTAAATACATAGCAATGAAAGTTATTCAGAATAATTTTTGGTGCAGCTTTTCTATTGCATGAAAAGGCCTATAGTGCAAGAAAAGCAATGAAGCACAAGTCCGACAATCTCTGAAGCTTTTCTGAATATGTTTTACTGTTTAATGTTACTCCTATTATGATAAGCTATCATACTAGATTTATTGTAATGTTGGTTACTTACTATAATGAGAATAATCCAGAAATGGTAAAATATGTGGTTTCTTTTATGATCGTTTTATGACTTGAATGTTATTTTGAAAGTTGTACAACTAAGATAGAACTTGATTCGGATAATTGTAGGATGAGTCTGATATATGTGACCTTATCTATAGGTCAGGTTTTTTGGTGGACCAGAAATACCAGGAAAAAGAGATAAGATCCAGATGGTGAGCCCGGAGAACCCAGAAGAAAAGATAACAACACTTACACTGATACACACACTACAATTGTCACACAAACTGTGGAGATGATGTGCACCTGCAACTATTTGTTATTTTCTTCTATTTTTTTTTTTTTTTTGCTTTTTAAGGGCCCATTGGACAATATTTTTTGAGTGCGCACTCTTAACATTTTTCTGTTGTTAACTGGTTGTGTCTGTTTAGAAACTCTTATTTTTTATGTAACGGAAAAATATAAGGTGTTACTCAACCGTTGACACTTTGCCGCTCATTATTGTTGCTCAACCCTTTGGCTCCAGACGAATTTAGATCCTTGTGATACCAACCCATAATTTTGTTTTTATACACTTAAACAATGTACTCTAATCCAGTGGTCCCCAACCACCGGGCCGCAGTCCGCTACCGGTCCGTGTATCAATTGCCACCGGTCCACAGAAGAACTAATAAACTATACTTGTTTTTTTTTTTTGTTTTGTTTTGTTTTTTTTTAGATGGAAATCTTTTATTTTAAAAATTGACTGGATTCTCTCAATTAGCTTGAGCGCCAAAAGCAGTCAGGCGGTGTGTAACAAGAGAAAAGTTGCATGTGGAACCTTTTTTCTTTGCAAATGGTTGGGATAAGGGCAGGAACAAAAGACCAGACAGAAGAACAGGTGATTCCCACACACCATCCCCGTTTGCAAAGAGATGTGACTTTTATGAACAAACCATTCTTTTGAACAGTCACAAAAATATTAAAACAAGATTATCCATTCAGATGCACATTTCAGAGAAGTGATGAACATGATTCATGCAAGTACTTCCATGAAAAAAGAGGAGCAGAGCAGAGAGCAGGGCAGGTGTGGGGAGTGGAGGAGAAAAGGAGAGTTTCGTAGGGCGTGCAAGTAAACGTGTGTAGGGAGAGGGACGCTCAGTCAGTCAGTTTGCAGTTTGAGTTTTGTTTTGTCTGAGTTTTTGAGATCAGGAACTGAGCCAGGGTCATTCAGCTGAAAACTATTTGATCATCTGAACTATTATTTAGCTTCCTTTAACTCTGACAAACACTTACTGTTCCACTCCTGAACTGATGTCTTTGAAGTTAAAGATAGCATCCTTTGACCTGTCACTCCTGAAGGACACACAGCTGGGTTCATATCCAGGTCCAGGTTGGTTCCTGTGAAGAATGAAGGTTGTTGATGTGAGTGCTGAGCTCTGACATGGAGAAGAATCATGGACAGTTAGAGATGTTCATCTCACCTCTGAGCTTTGCTCTGGCTCTCATCTTTTTCAACCCTTCCTTTTTTAGAGGGAGGGGCTCCCTCCTGTGTGTCCTCACACTGATCCATGCTGCTGGATTCACTGGATCCACTGGATCAGCTCACACACACCTTCTACCTTCACCTGCAGAGGAAACACTCATCATCAGCTCTGATCCTCCTTCACTAACAGATCAGATCCTCCACTGATGGGCTCTTCTCTTGTGTTTCCTCTCAGGTTCAGGTGAATGCAGTCAGACAGCAGTGGGAGGCAGAGGAAGCTGCTGAACATCAGCTGCTGCACTTCTGCTCTCACTCCATCAGATGGAGACATGGAGCTGCAGCAGCAAACACTCCATGATGGAGAAAAAATCCAATCATTCAGTCACTTTGACAAAGACACAACAAACTTCCTGTTTCTACATTTCAGAAAAAAATCAAACAGATCAAGAAAAAAAAGACAGAAATAAAATAATGAGATGAAAAAGAAAGAAATGCGTCAATTCTTCCTCTCAAGGCTCCAACAGGAACTTGCAGATGAACTTTTATTTAAACTCTGATTTAAATTCAAAAGGAGGGATTTGAAAGTCAGAAATGGGCTGCACAGAGGTCCAGTGGTTAGCATTCTCGCGTAACAAAGAGAAGGCCCTGGTTCAAATCCATGCTGGGACCTTTCTTTGTGTGGTTTGCATGTTCTCCATGTGAGTCTTGTCCAGGGATTCTGGCTTCCTCCCACAGTCCGAAAGCATGCCTCATCGGTTAATTGGTTGCTCCTCAGTGTCGCCAGGTGTGGCTTTGTGAAGTGATTATATTCCCTGCAACAAACTGGCCTCTTGCCCAGAATGTACCCCACTGGTGGTTCTTCAACAGCTGCGTCTCCATTACACATTTGCGCAAAACTGTATTGAAATTCTAGGAGTTTCAAAAAAAACACAGTTTCAAAATGACAGTTTCCATTAAATCATAGTTTTACGATAAAGTATAAACCAAATCACGTTATAAGTCTTTAAAACACGGCGATGGATCAGTATAAGTATTTTTATTTTTTTTTTTTGCTTCATTAAAAAGGAGCATTTGGGTGACGTCACTACAGTGTGGCAGTGCAGCACAGCTAGTCCATTTACAGTCTCATTAGATGCACATGAGAATCCTGTTCAGCGGTTTTTAAAAAAATAACCATTCCAACAAGTGAGTATCTGGAGCTTTTTTCTGTTTGAAAACATTACAAGATATGTTTGAGTTTGTCACCGCACTCGTGCTCATCCTCAACAGAGACTTTCGTGTATAATTCAGGCTGCCAGCTTGAAAAGAACATCTACAGCGATGATGAACTCTAGGTTGGGGATTTTACGGAGGAGCTGCTCAATTCTGAATGATGCGCAAATTATAATAAGCTGTAAAACTGAGGGATCTCTCGTCCCACTGTCTTTAGCGCTTAGGACAGACACCTCATACCAAGAAGTGCATTTATTTAGAAAAAGTGTTTCCATTACAGTTTGGCGAAAAAAGTCTATTTTGATATGCCCCCAAAACCACCTCCTCTAAGCGCAAAAGCGATTTTCGAAAAATGCAACTTTTTTCGAGATGATGGTGTTTCCATTAAGAGAATTTATTATCGAAACTCAAATTTGCAAAATTTCAGTTATTTAGAAACGCAGCTACTGACTTACACTCCAGGTGAGGATACCCCCACCACTTCACACACATACACTTACCCGTTTGTTTTCTGTTCCCTATATTTTTTGGCAATTTCACACAAAAAAAAAATAGCACAAATGCATGATGTAATACCCGTATTACAGAGGTTTCAACTCAATCCTACAGGTAGGCCAAAATCTGAAACACACCTTAGGTTGTGGGCCAAACAGGATAAACATTTATTAAACACATTATAACTAAACTTTAAAAACTTAAAATTATAACTTTTTAAACATTCTTTTAATGGTTTATAAATGTTGTAACTGACTTGAGCTTTCTTTTTAAAATGATCTTCTAAAAAGCCCTCACGAACCCTGGGGTCCTCTGGCACTGGACTTTTTGTTGTCCCCATGGTGAACACCAAAACCTAAATATATGGTGAGGCTTCATTCCGCCACTACAGTCCTCGCCTGTGGAACAGCCTGCCTCATGGCCCTAGAGGTTTTTAAGAAGATGCTCAAGACTAGGGATGTAATGAGTATCCGAGTGCTCGGGTATTCACGATCTGCCCCCGAAAATTCGAGTACGGATATTCGCGACGTCCAAGATCGCTGATTCGGGATCTTTATAAATGTAGTAAATTGTATTAAAATATGATCAAAATATCATCTGGTCACGATGTATTTTTGCTCTGAAATGCAGTTTAATGTAGAATCTTAAGTTTACGAACTAAAACAAAGCCGAAAGAGCAGCTTTACCGCCACAGGAAGTAAACACAACTTCATGACTGCGAAGCTTCCGGTTTTCAAAGTAAAACTAGCAAGAGCTTTTTTCCGTTCAAAAACTGAGACTGAAGTTCCGCTCACAGACATAACTTCTGAAACAATTAATTAGCTTTAACATCTGAGCTTTAGCTCTAGTGTTTACATTCTTTTGGTTATAATAACTCTTCAACTTTTGACGCAATTAACGAAACTCCAGCTTATTCTGAAGAAACGCATCCTCACGCTGCTGAAAGGAGGATGTAATCAACATGAATCAGCTGATTCTGCTGCGAAATAAAAAATAAAAATAAACTTTTTTCATACGGGCTCTGCACCAATATGTGATGCTTAGAACGTAAAACATTGAAGAACTTTGAGGATAGAAAACTGTGAAGAACATTTTCAGGTTTTGCTGTTAAATGATCCAAAACGGCAGTGACTTTTATCCTTTTTATGTTTATGTCACTGCTGAACCAGAAGATTGACAAAAAAGTTTAAAATTACAAACAAAATTTCTTTCTATCTGAATCTTTGTGTTTTTTAATCAGTTTTGTTGATTCTGATCTCTGTTCTAAATGAAAGTATTGTAGCGGACTGAGTTGTGCTGTGTTACTGTTTGGGTGCATCCTAATTTACAGAGTTCAGTGAAGGCACCAGGAGATGCTGATTGGCCCTCGTTCTGTCACTCAGCCTGTTGTCGGGGGTTTGGACCATAGACTGTTTGGACTGGTTGGGTGCATAGACTGTATATAAAATAACTGGACAGAGCAAGCCCCCCCACTTCCGTGTTCCTTATAGGAAGTACCACTGGGTTGCAAAAAGGCCAAAGTCCCATTGACTTACATTGAGAAACAGACAGTTATTTCTCAGTCATTTTATATGTCAGAATAATCATTCTTCCTCTGCTGCTTTCTGATTAACTTCTTTTTTCTAATCCTAATTTTTTTTCAAAGATTTTTTTCCATTATCAAAAGCTATTAGAGTTATAAATTGACCAATCAGATGGCTCACTAAACGTATGTGGGTCTGACGTCGACCGTGTGGGGGGGTTTGATTGACAGATGACGGGTAGCCAATGGGAGCAGACTTCATCAATAGCAGACTTCATCAATGCTTTCCGTGAAGGTCTTTTAACTCATTCATTTTCATTTTCCAGACCGCTTCCTCCCTTTCGGGGTCGCGGGGGTGCCGGAGCCTATCCCGGCTACTGAAGGGCGAAGGCGGGGTACACCCTGGACAGGTCGCCAGTCTGTCGCAGGGCCTCAATCACACACACATTTACTCTCACATCCACACCTAGGGGCAATTTAGAGTCACCAATGAACCTATGAAGCATGTTTTTGGACGGTGGGAGGAAGCCGGAGTCCCCGGTGAAAACCCACGCATGCACGGGGAGAACATGCAAACTCCACACAGAAAGGTCCCAGCCGGGATTCGAACACCACTGCGCCACCGTGCAGCCCGCCTTTTAACTCCTACTTTACAATTCAACAATGTACCAATCATTGTCCTACTGTTGTTTTCCTCAATGGAATGTACCGATGCAGCAGTTTGAAACAACAAGAGGAGCATGCTGTCGACATTTTTAGATGAGGATTTACTCTGTAGAAATAGATTTCACTTTGAGGTTATGTGCTTTGGACTTTTTTGTTTGTTTAACGTTCGTTTTTCTTTATTTCACTGTTTTGGTTGTAGCTTATAAATTCTAAGTTGCATATATGCGCATAAAATCACCAACAAAAGTTTAAGCTTCGCCGGAATTTTCCAGCTTCAGCCTGAATTAGACGCAGCCGTCTGAGGACCGCGAGACAGACTTGGACCTGGTCGTATCTTCAAACAGAAAAAAGATCCAGCTGTTCACTTGTTAGGATGGTTATTTATTTTAAATACCGCTGAACGCGCTTCTCACGTGCATCTGATCAGACTATAACGTGGCCGCGAATGACAACTGAAAAGCTGCGGCGCGCGCGAGAGGGACACGCGCAGTTCGGGCACGGCATCACCCAAATGCTCCTTTTATCTCGACAAAAAGGAATAAATGTCAGTAAATCCCAAAGGACCGCTGACAGAATCAAATGTTGGAATGGTTCTCCCCCAAAGGCTTCAACAATGAGTTGTACGACTCTCCCGAGCTGCCGTGATTAAAATAGAAGCTGTTTACATCCGCGGTCTCATGGTAGAGGCGTGGAAAGAGGCAGACGGTTGCAATGATCTCACTCCTGATTGGCGACAGTACTTCCTGTAGATTCGATGACTCAGCTATGACTCAGACCAATCGCTAAAGATGGGTTGCAAATGGCGGTATCCATTTCAGGAATTGATGGTGAAACCGGCGGCCTACTTTCGCGAGGAGAGGAGGTAATGCATTTCCAATGGGGGGCCTCAGTGCTCGATCTGTCCATAGTTTTTACAGTCTATGGTTGGGTGCAACTATTGTCTGAATAAGGAAAAGAGGGAGGGCTGTGCATGAGGAGGGAATAAGAACGTTTTTTGGGGGAGCGCTCTGCCTGTCGGCTCGGATTTAAGTTGCCACAAGTTGTACGGCGTTGGTTACGACCGACAGTAAAAAGAATAAAGAGCATTAAAAAGTCATTCAGTTTCGGTGCATCAGTTTGGAGGGACGCTACAGTATAAATGAGGACATAATTTCAATTTTCATCCATCAAGTAAATAGACATACACAAAGCAATAAACATTATATTAAAAAGTAAGATCATGGTTCAATTTGTGAATCGTTGAGCTTGAAATGAATTTCCCCCCAGGGGATTAATAAAGTATATTGATTGATTGATTGATTGATTCGTGAATCAAATCGGATCGCCACCTAAGCAGTGATCCACAGTCCTGCTCAAGACCCACCTTTTTAATTTCCCTTTCAGTTGATTTGATCTGATTATTTATTCTATTAGTTTTAATGTACCGTATATAATTTTATGAATTAAATTGTATATCTATTTTATGTTTCACATACATTAAGTATATTTAATTTTAACATCTTGCTATTATTTTAGGCCCAGTTTTCCCTGTGAAGATCTTTTGTGCCAGAGTTTGCTGGCTTGGTTAGTGTTTGTTGCTGCAGCTGATCAGATGACGCATTTTAAACTGCAGAGTGATGAGACTTTACAAATAAAAAAGGTCTCCTAACACAAAAGTCTAGAAACAAACATCAGTTTCTTCAAAGATCTGAAGGAGTCTTGACTCACCGTGTGAACGCAGCTGCAGCACAGATCAGTGACTCTGAATCAGGAAGAGTTAACTTGTGATGGTGCCAGGGGCAGCACGTGTGGGCGGGGCAGAAAGTGGAGAAGTTTTACCTCCAGCTTGAAGATGAAGTGGAAATTTTTGTCTCACCGGGCACAAGATTTAATGATTCAAAGTCTCTGTGAGTTTATTCACATCCAAACAGAGGAAAAAAATCCTGAATATGTTGATGTTTTCTGAAGTATCTCTCATGCTGTCTGTGTTGGGTCCTGCAGGTTTGTCTCTTATATCTTCACTCTGCTTTAGAACTGCTTGCTTCTCAGCTTTCAGTCACTTTCTCTTTCCAGACGTGCATGAACTCGCTTTTTTCGTCATCTACTGATACTAAAGCAGAAACTCCTGATGGAGCTAAAGGGAGGGGCCTGGCTATGTCTTAGAAGCCTGGTGTTATTTGCATGAAGCACAACATTGCCTTAGAAGACTTTGTTCCTGTTTGCAGAAAGGTTTCAGTAAGTGCATGGCTGTTGAACCACCACATCCTCCTCGACAGGAAGTGTAGCACTCCTCACCAAGTGTTTACTTACTTTTCATATCCGGCCCCCCGGGTAATTATATCTGAACCTCCAGATCATTTTATTTCATTGTCATTAATGACCTGATGTTATCTTACATTCATTTCTAACTTGTATAATGTTGACAAAATATATTTTTATGGAGAGTCAAATATTGAAAGTTATTTTAGGTTAAAGTTAATTTATTCTGGAATAATATCCCTGCCTGTTTATTATTCATAATTACCGTATTTTCAGGACTATAAGTCGCGTTTTTTTTCATAGATTAAATGTCCCTGCGACTTATACTCCAGTGCGACTTATATACGAATTTTTAATGAGATGAGATATGGACCATAAGTCTAGAGTGCCCCCTTATGGTGATCTATGCAATCACTTTATTTACTTTATTTACTTTAGTTATTCAGACGTGACACAGAGGACGAAGAATTTAACAGATTTAGTGATATGGAGTGAGATTGCGTGCAATTAATTACAGTAAAGATACAAAGTTGATGAGTTCTTGAGGCTATAGTTAAATAAAACTGTTATGTTATACAAATGCTACACCTTTTCGTTTTTTTCAAGATGCTAATATGTGAATATGTGTTGACACATATTCAGCCTGTTTTCTATTCACTTATGAATGTTTTAACTTACCTTCCAGGATGAAGTAATATCGTTTTTTTTTAACCAGTTTGTAAAATAAATTACTTGAAAAAAATGCGACTTATACTCCAGTGCGACTTATGTATGGTTTTTTCTTCTTCATTATGCATTTTTTGGCCCCTGCGACTTATACTCCGGTGCGACTTATAGTCCGAAAAATACGGTATGTTAAAAAGTAAAATTTTAAAGTTTTAAAAATTGGCATTATGCTAGCTTTTTGACTATTTTGGCATTTACTAATATTTTTTAGGCTGTTTTAGCTACATGCTTGCTGTTTTGGCTAATTTAGGCTTTTTCTTTTACTTTTTTTAGGTTTTCTTTGAGTTTAGCTTATATTTCAGCTACATTAGCTGTTTTGGCTAATTTAGGCTTTTCTTTTTAAGTTTTTTGGACTGTTTCAGAGTTAGGCTAATACTTACACAATACCTGTTTCGGCTAATTTTAGCATTTTTTCTGCTTTTTAGGATATTTTGAAGTTTGGCTATTTTTTTTTAAATGTACTTTTAATGTGTTTAATAAATGTTCGACCCTCTATTTAAGGTCTGTTTTAGATTTTGGCCCATTGTGCAAATGAGTTTGACATTCCTGCCTTAGAGGATAGCTATACTCGGCAAAAGCTAAGAAACAAGCAGATTCAAAGTATGAACAAGTCAGAACAAGCAGTTTGAGAAAGATATTTTATCAAATGGTGAAGGGGAAAAAAGAATGATCTTTTCCAGATAGTCAGAACTACCACAAGATACCAGATTTAAAGAGTGAAGAAAAGATCTGAAAGAGTTTTAAAAAATGTTATTTTTATGCATTTTTTAATGCTGAAACTTGAGAAGGACTCAAGAAAAACAGACAAAGAACAGATTCTAGCAGATTCTTCCAGGGATGAAATTAGAGGTCATCTGAGTTCTGAATATTCGGCTTCAAAAAAGAAAGATTAGCTGAGCAGAAAAATCAAACATGAAGAATTTCATCTTGAGAATCCTGGAAATATCTTCTATGAAATAAGTGAATCCAGTAGTTGTGCCATCAGGAGGAGCACCTGTGTTGTTCTGACTTGTGTGCAGTCATTATAATGACGAGAGGGTGAAGTACAACACTGCAGAGGTTTTCAGTGCTTCTTTGTTGTCTTCATCATCCAGATTCTTTGGCTGATAGATCAACTGACAGGATGTCACTGCACAAATAACATGTTTAAGTTTTTTTTTTGCTTGAGCACTGATGCATTCATGGTCATCGTGGTCAAATGATAAAAGCAGAACTGTTTCTGTGTGCCACGTACATACCGGTCATGTGTGAGGCTTTCAAAACTCACTGAACGTGGGTTATTGAGAGTGCATTTAGAATATGGTGTTCACAATGGATGTTGCTCTCACAATACTAGTACATGTATCTGCAGTTGACTTAGTCCAAAATGTCAAAGCGGGTGCAGATCTCTCGAATCTTGCTCTAGACTTTTTGCACTTTCCGGTACATGACTGACTTGGTGTCATATAGTTCCGGCAGGACACAAACTGCAAATATTAATTTTTGCTCCATGATCAATTTTAAAATCAAATTGTCACTACCAAATCTGAGACCCTGGTTGCTTTTTCATCAGGTCAAAACTTGCAGGACAGGGAAAAAGAATCACTCCACTGAGACAGCTCTCCTGAGAGTTTCTAATGATATTTTGATGGCAGCTGACTCGGGCCAGTACACTGTCCTCGTGCTTTTAGATTTGAAATCAGCGTTTGACACCGTTAATCATAACATTTTAATTCAACGTCTTCACAACGATTACAGTCTCTCTGGGTCAGTTTTAAATTTGTTTATTTTGTACCTTAGTGGAAGAACTTTTAATCTGGCTGTCGGCTCTCTAAGCTCTGCAGTGGAAAAAGTAAATTGTGGCGTTCCCCAGGGCTCTGTACTTGGCCCTATTTTATTCATTTTCTATTTGATCCCTCTTGGGGAACTCATCAATAAATTCATTTTTATGCAGATGATATCCAGCTCTACTGTTCTTTCCCAAAAAATGATTATTACAAACTGCAAAGCCTGTTGGATTGTTTAACAAGCATCACAACATGGTTGTGTAATAATCATTTAGTTCTAAACTCCCATAAACCGAGACATTGATCTTTGCCCCAGAAAATAAAATTCCCTCTATCAGACAACACCTCGGGTCTCTGAGCTCTTCTGTCCAGTCAAGTCTCAGAAATCTTGGGTGTTGTTTGATAAGTCCATGTCTCTGGAAGGCCACTCAAAACAGTTATTAAAAAAACTGTTTTATCATCTAAGAAATGTGGCAAAATTAAAAAGTATCTTGTCTCGGTCTGACCTGGAAACTATTACTCAGGCTTTTATTTCCTCTTGTTTAGAATATTGACTCTCTTTTTACCTGTTTCAACAAACGCTCCAGAAACCGTCTTCAGATCTTCCAGAACACTGCAGCAAGGCTTTTAACAGGAACGGACACACATCACTCCGACACTGTCTGCTTTACATTGGTTACCTGTCAAATTCAGAACTGATTTTAAAATTTTACTTTTAGTTTTTAGAGCCTTGCACGGTCAAGCCCCGACGTACATCTGTGACCTTTTAACCCCGTACTCTGCGGCCCGATCCTTGAGGTCTTCCAGTCAGAATCTTTTAAGCATCCCCAAAACCCGCTTTAAGACATGTCATGATTCAGTGCTTCAGTTTTGTCATGTTCTGTTTTCCCTGTCAGTCCCACCATGTTCAGGTTAATCATCCACAGCTGTTTTCATTTAGTTAATCGCCCTCAGTGTATTTAAGTGTCTGGTTTTCGGTTTCTCAGGGTCAGGTCATCTGCTCTTCTCTGTCACTTGTTTGTTCTCATGGTTTTGTCATGTTTAACCCTTCCGCTCTCCTTAGTTTGTTTACATTAAGAGTGGGGTCATCTGGACCTCCCAAGACAGTGCGCTGAACTTTTTTTTATCTTTGATTTTTGAGTTTCACTAATGTCCATGACAGACATAAAATCCTGTCCACCTTTGTCATGGAAGAAATCACATGTGGTTGGAGTCATCTGGACCCCAAAGAGAGCGGAAGGGTTATGTTGATTTAGTAAATGTTTAAGTTTCTGCCACCATGTCTTGTCTCCTGCATTTGGGTTGGGTTCTACGCCTCCATCCCTGACAGTATGACCTGACCCCCTTGGACCCAGCATTCGAACCTTTGCTGCAGTGGCAGGTTTCTCTGCTAAATATGACTACCAAACACAAATGCAGTTTTTGAAGGAGATTCAAGTCTGACTGTAATCAAGTCAGAACAAGCAGTTTGAGGAAAATATTTTATCAGCAAAACAAATGGCACGCCAAAACAATATGAATCTATGAGGTGATCTTTGGGACTTTTTCTCTGCCTTTGAAGGAGGAGCAGCTTTTGTTTGGAAGAATGTTGTGCAGTAGAAACACATTTCTGAAGGGTGTTTTTCTTTCTATGTAACAGGGGTGTTTAAAAAGCTTCTGATTCTCCAGAAGATGTTGAGGAAAAATATTCACCTTATCATGCTCACACTTCAACAGTCTGTATTTCAATTCTCATCTTTAAAGCATTGCTCCATTTTACTCCAAATGTTCTGAACAGAGGATCTGGAATACAAGCCGTCCTGTCCGGCACTGAGACTCTACTTGAAAGACATCATGATGCTGTAAAATCTGCAACCTGTGTTTCCCGTTTGGACCAGTCTGAAACAGGACCCTTTGGTGTTTCTGGATGTTTTCATCATCAACTGGAAGGGAGTTTTAAGCCATGTACACACGTAGGCGGGTATTTCTACAAACGCAAATCTTCTGATCTCCGTTTTTTAAAATCTCTAAAGTCATTAAAAAAACGCAGATGAATGAGAACAAGTGTTTTTTTATTTGATTCACTAAAAGGGAGCATTTGGGTGACATCACAGCTCTGTCCGGGGCGCGCGTGCAGCGCAGCTTACTCAGAAGAGTGAGAAGCCTGTTCACCGGTTAAAAGAGAAAGCATTCCAACAGGAAAGCATCTGGACCTTTTTTTTCTGTTTGAAAACACGACTAGATCCATTCAAGTTTCTGTCACGGCACTCGCACTCATGAGACTTCAGGCTCCAAGCTGCAAAAGTGCGTCTGCAGATGAAGTGATGAGGAAAGGAGGAGGAGGAGCTGCTTGATTCCGTAGGACCCGCAATTTCTAAAGAGCTGTGATGCTGTGGGACCTTTTGGTGCGCCGGCTGTGCAGCGCTCAGAGCATACACTTCATACCGAGAAGCGCATTTATTTAGAAAAAAGTGTTTCCATTACAGTTTTGCGAAAAATGTCTATTTCTATACGCCCCAAATACCACCTCCTCCAAGCGCAAAAACTTTTTTTCGAAAAATGCCAGTTTTTTCGAAATTGTGGTGTTTCCATTATGAGAATTTATTATTATCAAAAAGTGACGTTTAAAAACGTAAATCACCGGATATTCATGTCCACACTCAGACGCAAAACCAGAGTTTTCCAAAATCTTCACTTTGGCCGGAGTTTTCCAAATGTACTGTTTTGAATAAGTTAAATCTTCGGTTTCGTGTGGATGATAGGCCAAAACGTATAAAAATATATTCGTTTTAGCAGACACCCGCCTACGTGTGGACAAAGCCTTAGTGGTGTTGGGCAGAAACCTCAGAGGATTGTTTGTTTCTGCTTTGTTTAGCAGTGTCATTGATAGAGTCACACCAACAAGGGATGCAGACCCAAGAGCCAAAACACCAAAAAAAGATCTTTGACCTCATCCCTGGCACAAGAGATTTTTCTGAATTGTTTCTCAGAATCTTTTGATGATGTTCTGCACTGTAGATGAAAAAAAAATACCAAAGTGTTTGGCAGTTTGAGGCAGAGGAGCCGGTTTCTAAAGTCTTGCACAATCTTCTGCTGGAACTTCCTCTCCAAATTATGTAGGCGCATTAATCAGGAATGGAATTTTTAAAGTTGGTAGAGACTTTTGCACATCATTTGCTCTAAAACTCTGTAAAGATGAAGATAGCAATGATGGGGTTCTGTGGGAGCTGCCGTTCTTTGAAAATTCAACAAAGTGCAAATTTTTGTGAAAGTGTTGCAGCAATGTGTGTAAATTCATCCTTTGAGTCACTGCCAATACTCTGTCATCTTGTACTCTCTACTGACTTAACTGATTGTTAAAGTGAGGCTTAAGGTCACGCTAGAACTTAGACTACACCTTTTCTGTCTTTCTAAAATTCCTTAACATTTTCTTTAGGTGGTTTTACATTTGTCTATAAACAGGTTTTTTGGACAAAACACTGAGAGATGAAGAGTTCTCCCAGACTTGACTTGTTTTTTTCCTCAAAATCTGTATTTTCTTACACTTTAATGTGTGACAGCTCCTCTACAGTGCTGTAAAGTTACACCATTTGTGTGATTGATCCAATTTCTTATAAGGAAAAGCTGTGAGTGAAGGCAAACATTAGAAAACCAGTAAGATGAAGAACCAGAAATAAGTAAAAACTCAAGTCTTCAGGCAGAAGTTCCTCAGAAAATAAGTTTTTAATTTTAAGTTAATGTACAGACAGGATTTGAGATCCCACAGCACGATTGGAGCATCAACTGCGATTTCAGTGTTAGACATGGTGCGTCAGGAGTTCAAGAATTGGAAATTTTACAATCAGGGACTCAGCTTTTGGAATATGACATTCTCAGTAACTCAGTCAGCAACTAGATAAAAAATCCAATACGGCTCATCGATGCAAATATTCTCGTCCTGAACATCCATTAATTTCCTAAACCCACTGGGGATGAGGGGTTGCCGGAACCTTTCCTGACAACTCTTGGGCGAAGGCAAGATACACCCTGGACAGGTCACCAGCCTGTTGCTGGATCCATGGAGAATGGGAAAATCTCTGAGTGATCTCATGAACTCAGACATGGAGATTAGATTTTTGGTGCGTTGTACATATTTTTACAATAAATAACTTTCACGGTGCACCTGTATTCCTGTGGCTGGCGCCGTGGGTGCGGCTCATCCTGATTGGACAGCTGTCGGCACTCATCTCATTGGCTCTGGACCACTATTTAGGCTTTGCCTGCTCCAGTATTCACCGCCGGTTCGTTTGTCTTCTGTGGATCATAATCATATTCCGACTTGGGTCCAACACATCACAGCCACAGGTTGGTTCCACTCAAGGATTCAACCACCAGTCACGGCCATCCTTCCAGGTTGCTCTTCATGAGAGTTCATTTGCTGCAGGAGTTGACCGGCCTACCACTGCAGCACAGCTCCATATCAATCACTTCTACTCTGTTGAGTATTTTGAAGTTCTAGCCAATCCTTTTGCCCTTCCAGTGATAGTGGGCGGGCTCTTTAAGACTGCTGATGGAGCCGGCACGCTCAGCGTTCAAATGTCAGGCTGCATTTCACAGCAGATCACAGAGTTTGACAGGTCACTGGGTCACATCAGCCAATCAGGAACTCAGCTTTGGGCCCGTGATGTTTTCAGTGACCCGATCAGCTGATAAAATACTAATCCATACGAGCGTTTTCTGCAGAACTTCCATCAATCTTATAACTGTGTGGGAGCAGGTTCCAGCTCATGTTTGAAGACGCGCCACCAACATTTAAACCTTCAGTGTGAAGACATCTAGGGACACACTAACAATTTATTTTATCAATCCAGAATTCTAAAACTGTATGATCTTGTTGATTTTTACACTGCACAGTTACTATACAGAGCTAGTGGGAAAACATTACCGTACAATATCCAGAAACAGTTCTTAGAAAATGAAGGAGGAACAAACTGAGAGGATGCAGGAACTTCAAGGTCAGATTGATAAGAACCACAAAGAAAAGTTTCTGTGTTTCTGTGTGTGGAACTAAACTCTGGAACAAGTTAAGTAATGAGTAATTTACAGAGATCTATTTCTCTGTAAATGTACATTATATGACGGCCCTCACACTGACTAATAAAGATTCAGAAAACTTTATTGGTCCCAGAGAACAATTCATTTGTAGAACTTCCAGTGCAGTTTCACACACACAACACAATCACAGTAATGTGTCAGACCATCATAGTTTAAAATGAGTGCTCCTTAGCTCCATAACAACAACACACAACAATGTCCCATCAGCAACAACCTCAAAAAACACCTTTATCTAAATTCAACAATGTAATGGCTGAGGGCACAAAAGACTGTGAAAAACGGTTGGTTTTTCGTGTCGGAGCATAAAATCGACGCCCTGAAGGCATCAAAACAAAGTCAGGAGTCAAAGGATGCTGGGGCTATCCCAGGATGCTCTTGGTTTTCTTCAGCACCTGTTCCTTCCACAGAGAGGGAAGGTCCCTCAGTCTTAGACCAATTTTTTTAGAGCAGTTTTGGACAATCCCCTGCAGTTTGTTTTTGTCCTTCAAAGACAGAGGGGGAGAGGGGAAAGGACACACCCCTGAGGAGGCCCAGTGTTACAAATGGAAGGTGGGGATAATTTACCATTAACAAGAACACGCTGAACCCGGTCTGTAAGAAAACTTAAATCAATAAAAGAAGCTGATCTGGGAGGTTAAAATCAGAAGCCAGTCTGTGGATCAGAATGTGGGGCAGCATTCTATTAAAAGCAGAGGAAAAATCTGCAAATAAAAGTCTGACATGGGCCCCAGGTCTCTCAAGGTGCTTAAAAACAGTGTTAAAAAAAAAAAGTTTAGCATCCTCGACTCTCTTTTTAGACTGGTATGCAAATCGCAGATGATCCAGTTTCCCTTCAGTTAAGAACAAGACAAAAGACTTTAAAATATGTTCAAAACTTTTCATGACCAGACATGTCAGTTCCACCGCTCTGAAATCCCCAAGGGTCTTTGAGTTCCTGGATTTTGGAAGAGGTATCACAGTTGATGTCTTCCATA
>NW_023416881.1:654916-656229 GCF_002922805.2 Oryzias melastigma | reverse complement strand
ATTAACTGGCTTGAGAGAATTCTTACACTGAGACAAATTTTCAAAGACATCAGTTCTTTCAAAACGTGAAAAGAAGGCATTGAATGCGCCGGGTAATTCAGAGTCATGTACTCCGTTTACAGATACTGGCTTCCTGTCCTCTTTTACATGGGAGGAGGCCATATTCTTGATCAGTAGTGGTTTTAGGGCAATAGGGGCAGCTGCCCGGGGCGCCGATTCAAACTTTGGATGTTATAACAGTCATGACTAAAAATTTTTTTAACAATGGATTGAAGAGCAACATGAGTGATTTTTCTTCTCTGAAGTAGAGATTAATACGGTCATTTTAAATTTCAAATCATTGTTTTTAACCATCATATTTTCTCATATAGTTTTATTTATATAGTATGTTTTTGAGTTTGTATTATTTCATGTACTGTTATTATGCTGCACAGCATTGTGTTAAATGTCTTTTGTATGTTGATTTCAATTGTAATTCTAGGAAAACATGATAACGGACAAACAAAATTCAGTTGTGACTCGGAGGGGGGGTCTCACGCAGCATTACATAAATCTTCATCTTGATCAGATCCTTGTTTTCATCCAAATGCTAGACTTAGATTTCTATGAAAGTTTGAAGAGTGGGAGTAAAAATGGAGAGAAAAGTGTAAAAAAATATTCAAATGTCTCTGAGAAAAACGTAGAAAACATGTAGTGAGGATTCATCTGTCCCCCGTAGGAAACGTGTCCCGGTGGCCAATGAGCTCAAAGCCCCGCCTCCATGTAAAATTTGGCTCAGCTGAGCAGCAAAAACACGAAAATCAGAATTGAAACTGAAAAAGGGGCTAAGGATTAGGATTGAGAAAAAAAATGTGAACATTTAAAACAGCAGCTGTGACTAATAGATGCTTTTTTTTCAATTGGTAATTTTTACATTTATTTATTTTTCATTTAAGTTTTCCATTTTTTTTCACATTAAAAAAAAAAAAAATCTGATTTAAAATGTCTTGTTTTCCGATTTTCATTTTTTTTTTAAGTTACAATGTCTATTTTTCAAGTGTTAAATCTGTTTTTTCGTTATTTTTAAGCTGATCCTGATTTGACCCCATAGTATGAGTTCAGCTGCAGGTCTCTCCAAAATTAAAAGGATGGATGGAAGGAAGGCGGGATCTACTTTGTAGAATATTTGTTTTTTTTAAGTCAGTCATAACATTACATTCTATAACCCATGGTTCAATACAAGCAGAACTCTAAATTAACAAATGCGGGTTAAACTACAATTTGTTGAGCAGAAAATCTCTTTGACTTTGACAGGTGAGTCTCTGTTCTTCATC
>NW_023416881.1:654593-654837 GCF_002922805.2 Oryzias melastigma | reverse complement strand
CCCAAAACAAAACACTAATAATAATTGACAAATGATAAGTGTCGTCTTATGTCAGGTTTGACATTCACTGTGGCACAAGGTGCATTCAGGTGCTGCCTGAAATTTCAACACTTCTCTGCTTGCCAGCTGCTATAGCTGCATTCAAGTTTGATGGGAATTTCTAGCATTTACTCACACTGACCTCGGCCAACACAAACACCCTCATTTGGTTCTCCATTTCATTGTAACTCACAACTACAACACA
>NW_023416881.1:637776-647911 GCF_002922805.2 Oryzias melastigma | reverse complement strand
TGTGTGTTTTGATTGTATGCATATTTTCAGCTCTACAGTCTGTTTAGACACAAAAACATGATCACATTTGTCAATTGCGGCGTTTTATTGTGAAAAACTGCTTCTATTTTGAAAATAAACCGGATTTTCTCATGTATTTCGATGCAACTTCCTGCCAGTATTGACGCGGAGCGCTCGCGTCTCGCGGAAGAAATAGGCCAGACGCCGAAACGTTGCGCTGCACCGCGCGGACCCTCCGCGCCGCTCCGCATCGCTCCGCGCCTGGTGTGACCGACGCCATAGGTTAACATGGGCGCCGAATGGAAGCGCACGCGTCCTGTGTGACTCCGGCGTTAGTTAACATTTGCATGGGTGGCCCCTACCCTTGCCTATAGGCTTTTATTGCTGAGCGTTATTTTAGTGTATTGGAAATGTTTCCTCGTTGTACAAATTTATTCTTTCTGCTCTTTTATCCATTAATTGTAACCTATGCCCTTAAAACTGAGTTAAACTGAACATGTCTTATCAACCCTGTGAGGTATTTAGGTTAAAACAAAACAGCTAACGTCTATGGTAATTAGCTCTTAAATGTATCAGTATAGCTCAATTAGAAGCTGGATTCACACAACATGCTTTGAATGTCTGTTTGTTAGCAAACATTTTTTAGTGATAAATAATGAAAGCGTTGTGACAAAAGGCTAAAGATGGGTACAAGAAAAACTCAACTAGAGATTTTAAGAGGAAACATGAAAAATTGTATCTTTTAGCTTAGTAAAATGGATAAGCTCACATACGCACACAAGATAAGTAGTCAAAACTCTGGTTACAAGGGAAATTTAGAAGCACCAATTATTCCAATGAGGTTACCAGTTACTTTTCCTACAAGAGAAAGTGCTGCAGCATCCACTTAGACACAGCTGTAAGCAGTGTGCGGTATCTAAAGAGCCTGGTGGTTACACAAGCAAATTAGCTCTTTGCATGGAAGCACACTGAAGATATTACAAGAACACTCGCCACATCCAGGAAAAGTTTTACATATAGCTATCTTATGGCAAACAGATATTCAGAAACGACAGTTACCGTTTGATTTTTAGACTTAATTCACTTTAACTCACACTGGAAAGTACAGTGTCCTTTTTCGATCTACTGTGAAAGTATACCATTAAGCTGAGTTGTGGGCAGTACTGTTAGTGAGGAGTAAGCCTACACTCATTTCCCATCATCCCTTTTGTTTACCCTCTCTCTCACTAGCTTACAGCCCCTCACACCTCCAATCTAACATTACTGATAGAACAGAAATAGCGAGCAATACTGGAGTTATCCAGCCGTACAGTTTTGATCCAGATCCCAACTCAGATGAGGAAAACATAGAAGTACATGAATATATTTGTCTGTAAGTGGATGCATCTTAATGTAATGGAGCAGACTGTAGCTTGTGTGTAACAACTACAAGTTATTTCAAACAGCATCTGCTCTAGATTCCCCACAATTTAAATAAAGAAATACTCAGAACTTCAATTTTAAGCTTAATTTTATGTCTTTCATCATAAGAAAAATGCTACAAGAGCATATTAAAATCACAATTTTCATTGAAGTGGGTATTTAAAAGATTTAGAATTCTTTGAGGAGTGCATCCTGAATGTTAAAATGGTCAAAGACAGAAAGACAGAGGACCCAATCTTTTTGTTCTTTTAAAATAACATTTCATTCTCAAATATCAAAAAGTTTTATCACAAAGTACAATGCATACACAATATCAAAGTTTGTCAAATTTGTGGTGGTCAACATCTAAATCTAATGGATATTGTATAAAAAAATATATATATAGAATAAGAATAAACCCATTTAACCCCATTTATAAAAAGAAAAACCAAGCTTCATTAGTCTGTTTAGCCCCAAGTAATAGTTGTGTTTTACAAAAAAATGTAAATATCTTCTTAATATACTGTATAATCCAAGCTCTGTAGAGTCTGTGTAGTTTTGTCCAAAATAAACAATTGGAATTTGTACATTTTGACTTAGCCAAGAGATACTTTCAATGGTAAAATATTTACGAATCTGTGGGCCAAGTTTTAAGTAGCTGTTGGTTTCTTCCACTCAAAAAATTACTTCTCCTCTGAACTGAAAGCTCCTTAACGGATGTCAGGCATTAATTACTCACAAAGACATTATACACTCCGATTAAAGAGCTCAATATCTCTGAGCTAAGAAAAAATGGAGAGACCAGCTTCTATCCGAGTTCCAAAATGAAATCAGGTCAATCTGTAGATTAAACAGACAAGAAGAGGCGTACCCCTGTGTTTATTTATACTACATACATACAGATTAGAGAATCATGAACACAGCTGGATGCACCGAGATTAACACAATGCACAAACTTAAACTATTCAAACAAACTGCATGAATATTTTAATTCCTATGTAGAACAATCCCCCCAAAAGCTTTGCACGCATCCAGGCATGCAAACCTGTTTGGAATAATGAGAGGAAAATGCCTGTCTCTGCCTGCGTGTGCCTTAATAAGGAGAGCAGGACCTCGATGATGCTGTCGAGGAGGGAAAGCAGACGAACATGGAGGATAAACACCTGCCACTGAGCCGGCTCCTGCTTCCCATTACCCTTTAATGCACAGCACATAAATAACACTGATTTCACACAAACAGCATCATTCATGTCGCTCGCATGTGTTACGATGTAGCAACTCTTCCCTCCTTTACACAAAGATCTACTTCACAATATCTTCTGTAACAAGTCAAGGCCACTGAGAATGTTTGCGCCACAGCAACAGTTTCTGGAAATACTTTTGGCGCCTCAAAAACAATTACAGAATGTGTGTAGATAGCCACACAAGTGAGAGGTGTACACACAAACAAACTAAAACAAACCTGCAAAGTGCTGAGTCATTAAATGTGAGAAAGGATGATTCAGCAACAGTCAGGCAGTAACATAGACATAGAAACAAAACAGAGAAAGAAATGTTTTTGGAGAAGAACTTTTTTGTGGAGATATTCTGAAAATTAAAATAAAAAGAAAAAAACACAAAGTTGAAAAAGAATTAAAAAGAGAAGAGGACAATATGAAAAATAATAACATAAACTTTTAAATGAAAGCTTGAGGCTGATGCCTCTTGACAAGAACAAAGTGGAAATAGGTCATGACGCTTCATTTATCTTTATTTTCTAATCACCTGTCAGAACTAATCAGACTTTTTATCTTTACTTTGCCAAACTAAGTCATATTATCATTTAAGGCACTTTAAATGTCAAAAATGTTGCTGTTGCTCGACAGCACCTGTTAGAGACTTGTGTCGTGGCTAGAAAGAGGCTGACAATCAGGCCCGGGATCAGACTAAACCACCCTCTGGGTGAGGTCAGAGGTCAGCACAGCCAGCCAGCCGTTGTAAGGTCGCACATCAAAGTGAAGCACTTATGTTAATCCACTCGACTTTGGCAATATGCATTCTCAGGCTGCCTGGAAGAGTGACAGCAAACATGTGCACCAATCAATAAAACACTCAGAGGCCGAGAGCTGCGGCATGCGTGACACACAAACACTCAGTCACAGCAGCCAAAAGCAAAGCAAGGTGCTTTGCAAACCATCACAGGCTTGCACCTGTGCAGACACTAAAAATAGGGAAATGGAGCAGACCCTCCTTCTAAAACACACAAAGTTTCTCCATCATCAACCAGAGGCAGGCTTCAGCTGCTGACGTTCTCACCTTTGTACTTCTCCCTGACATTTTCATAAGCTTGAATGAAGTCCTGCTCCTCTGCATTGGGGGGCAGGAAGGTGGGCTCGTACATGGCCATGCTGCCTCTGTCTTCTTCAGGCCAGCTCTGTGCTCTCTCCTCTTGTCAGGATAGTGTCAGACAGCCTCTGCTGTCCTCAGTCTGCTCTCTCAGCTGTGTGTGAACCCTCCAAAGCTTCCAACTTTGTTCCATAGCACAGCCCCCCCACTCCTCTCTTTAGTGCCCTCCCAAAGCCAAGCTGAGAAATACTAATATGTGTGAGGCCCCTCCTCTTAAAGGTACAGATAATGAAGCGGAGAGCAAGCTCGCCGTGAGCTGCTGGCCAAGCAGAAAGAGCAGCAGCTAGAGGCAGGTCTGCTGCAGCTTCAGCTGAGCTACGCTCAAACGGAACTTGTCACTGTCTGAATCAGGCTAAATCAGGGGTCTGCAGGCTTTGGGGCTAAAAGAGCCATGTGGTCCAGTTTCTTACAGACCAAAACACAGTGACAGCCACAAGAAAAATATACTTTAATTATGTTTTTGTGACCATTAAACCTATCATTTATAAAATTTAGCTTCAAATATTTACAATAGTTGAATTTAGTGCTGCCACAAACGATCATTTTAATAGTCGACTAATCACTGATTATTTCTTACGATAAGTCGATTAATCAGGTCATGGGCAAATTGAATGTAAAGCACACATCTTAACCATCATTAGCTTTAAACTAACTACAAAGTAAATATATAGCATTACCTGTGATAATGCTAGTGTGAATGCTGTAAGCTGAATTTGGCCACTGAAGATGCTGAAATTGATAGCTACAATCGCTGAAGCTAATAACTGAAAATGCTGAAGCTGATAGCTAGCTAAACTATTAGTTAATTACCAAATTAGCCTTAAAAAGAGAAAAAAGCCCATAAGTTAGCCAAAACAGCTAACGTGTAAATATTAGCCTAACTCCAAAACAGACTAAAAAACTAAAAAAAAAAAGCCCAAATTAGCTAAAACAGCTAGCATGTAGCTGAAATATTAGCTAAACTCCAAAATAGTCTAATAAACCTTAATAAATGCAAAAATAGTCCAAAAAGCTATCATAATGCCTTTATAACTTTTAACTTTACTACACTCTGACTCCATATATCATAAAGAAATGCCCAATCGACTATTAAATTAGTTGTCATTGTCATTTATTTTAATAGTCGATTAGTCGACTAATTGTGGCAGCCCAAGTTGAATTATAACAGTGTTATATTCTTCTGCACAACAATTTTGGCTTAATTTATTGTTCACAACAGTACGTACAAGTTCCTTTCAAAGTAAAATACATCCTGTATCAAACAAGATCCTCCTGTTACAACACATTTACTTGGATAAAAAAGTCAAACATGCCAAAAATGAATACATACAATTGCTACTAAATTCCTTAAGAGCTTAGACTTATAACAGCAACTAGATACTGTTGTGAAGATAAAAATGTTTGCTTTAAATGTATTTTAATAACAGCAGATTAAAGCTTTTAGCATCATTTTGTTCAGTGATCTGGCATGTTAGATATTTAAACATAAATAACAAAACTTAATAAACAAAAACTAATGAAGCAAAAATGTTATTTATTCAAGTTATTAGCATTTTTATTCAAAGTCACAATTGGGTAGCAAAAGAACCAAATGTGGCTCTAGAATAGTGTTGGGCACTGAAATTCGGTTCCAAGTTGGAGCTGTTATGATTTTCGCAGTTCTACCGAAACCGAAGGAAGCTGCTGCAAACGGTGCCGCATTTCAGTGCTTAGTTGAGTTAAGGTCTACTTCTCTTTGGGCAGGTCAATCACTTCTACTCTGTTCAGTACTTTGAACCTCTAGCCAATCCTTCTGTCTTTCCTGCAATAGTGGGCGGGCTCATATAAAACCGCTAACGGGGCGAACACGAGAGCGCGTGCTGCACAGCGCTTGAATGTCTGCCTGCATTTCTCAGCAGATCACAGATGTTTGACAGGTTGCTGCGTCGCATCAGTCGATCAGGAACTCAGCTTTGGCCACATGACGTTTTCAGTGATCCGATCAGAGGGTAAAATACTAATCTAATACAAGCGTCTTTGTCCTATCGCAGTGTGCCGGTTCTCTCGCTGCAACCAGCCACCCGGACTTCAGTGGAGCTCACTCGCACGCCAAACAGACAGCCTGCTCGGGTCTCCTGAACTGTGATGTTTTTCTTATTTTCGTCGAGACAGTAATAAAAAAGGTCCCTTAATTTTTCCCCCCTCTCAAGTTACTGCGGAATAGCCTTCAAACTCAGTCAAAGAGACACAGAAACACTGCGGAAGCGGCTGCCATCCAAACCAAATGCACTTTACACTCGCTGGCATGATTTCCAGTTTTGGTCATTAATAGCCCCAACTTCACAAAAAAGTGCTCCAGCTCGGCTCAGGCATCCGGCAAAAATTTGAAGCCAACGAAACAGATACTGTTAGTGTTGGAGAGGCCGGATCACATTGGATGCAGTGTGAGTGCCTCTCGCACTTTTCAAGTTACGTAAAGACTCCGGCGTCCACACTGGAGCAAGACTGGATGCAGTATGAGTGCAGGACTACAACGCCTCATATGTAAAAATGAGAAGTTTTAATTTACAAAATTGCAGGAGAATAAACAAGTTCATGAGTATTTTATAAATGTATCAAAACATGTCGAACAAGGCCTTGAACAAAAAAAAAAAAAATCTGACAAAAGAAACCAAAAAAACCCAAAACCTGAATTTCTCAGAAAAAGATGGAAAGTAAGAAGTTGTGACCAACTTGGCAAATACACAGAAAAAAATCAATAAGCAAAACTGAAACTCTTTGTAAACCTAAACCTGCTGTGATAATGACACGGATAAAGCAAAAAACAAACTCAAAATCCTAGAAACAAAGAGCTGGTTTCATGGTTCTAGACCTTATTTTGAGGAATTTATAAACTTTTATATTATTAAGTATCTCATTTGTAGGTCGCTTTGTTTAGAAGTGTTTGTAAAACCGTTAATAGAAATGTAATTTCCAGCTCTGTGATGGTTGAAGCTCATCCTGAATGCTTTTCAGAAACATTGTTTTTTCAGAGCATGTCACTTTAAAAGGTGGTCCTGAAACTTACCCCAGGTGTTAATGTGAAACTGTGAGTGTGAAACTGGGCGTCCTTGGAAAGGAGTTACTCTCTTGGACCTCCCTCGTGCCATTTATGGCTTAACTACGTGTTGAGCAAAAAGCCACAAAATACAAAGTTAAAAATCTACTAAAGTCTTCTCTGCTGTCATCAGGGGAAAGGTGTGATACAGCCTGAATGTGCTGCAAGTTAGAGATTTAGCACAGAGGGTCAACCATGCATTGTCCTGCTTAAAGAACTACATTTTACCCTAGAAGCAAACGATCAATTGACTGCAAATTTGCACAAGGTGATTGTATGAAGGGATTTGAACCAACAACCTTCTTGCTCACCAAAACCAGATACTATAGATTACTGTACACCCTCTTCAGGGATAAATAAGAAGATAAAAAAAAATAAATAAAGAACTGAAATTTTTAAATGTAAATAAGTCTACTATTTTCATGCAAGTAGAATAACATAAGACAAACATTTTGGACTTACAAATAAAACCAACTTGTTTTTTTTAAATATTTCAGGTTTATGTTCAAATCTGATTTTAAAACCAACATATTTTCTTCTGATTTAAGGTACAACACAGCATCAATTAATATTTTTGATAACCTCTCAAGAAGATTTTTTTCATTCTAAGAATGTTCCTAAGTTCCATGTGGTTTTTTATTGAAAATTTCTCAGTAAGAGAACCCGTTTTTCTGCTGCTAATATGGTGACTGTTTATTTATGTACGGATTTTAGGTATGCTGTTAGTTTTATTACATTTATAAACAGCCTGCTTAGCCTTTATAGTCCGATCATCTTGTGATCTATTTTTTAAAAGCACTCCCTGTGATCTTTCAATTATGATTATGCCGTTATTGGCTAAAATTGCAAAACCTGTGTTGATGTTCATTAAAAGTAAGGCTCTGAGATTTGGGTGGGACCATGGACCAAGACCAAACCCGGTATATATATGATCATATGTTACCTTTGGCACACCAAAGAACATTTTTTATGAAACATGAGTTATTTTTGCAAGCTTTTTTCCAACCCGGAAGTAAGACAACTCCATCTCTGAGGCTCCGCCTTTCGCTCCTTGTGGGTGTCACGTCAACCTGTAGTCGGCCTCGTCAGCATGTCTGCGTGTCGCCCAGCATCCAAACTTTTGCAAAGATGGATGTGTATATTGTGCGTGTTAAATGAAAGCGTTTTGCCACTCATCGTTAGCTCCCCAGAGAAAGTCTATGTGTGTTTGTGTTAGCCCGGGGGCGGTGCTGACAGTGCAGACGCTTCCTGGAGGGGGCTGTTCCCCACTTAATGATGTCACAATGTGAGGACCCACTCATTTTTGTGGATTGGAAGGGGCTGGTGCTCAGAGAATAGGGTTTTAGAGAAATAATCAGAAATGCATGAAATGATCAAAATACCGCTTTTGGTGTATCTTTCATGAGGAATGTTAATAATAATACATTTAAAAGCTCAAAAAGGTTGATTTTGAATGATATAGGCTCTTTACAGAGAGTTAGTTGGAGAATAAGTGTGACCTCGCCATCAACAGTGGCAAAAAAGGATAAAACAACAAAAACATTTGGGCAACGACTGAATATACAAGATATGCAACAATGACTGACAATGACCAAAGAAAACAAAGTAATTAAAAAATATACAACGCTAAGTCACAGTTTTCAATGTTATTAATAAATAAAAATCAGTATTTGTAGAAACTGCAGGATCCTTCTTTGATATGTGAGATAATGCACATTCACGAGATTTGTTAGTTTATGGGTTCACCAGGAAAAGAAGGAGGAGAAAGGAAACCAAAGTAGTATTTCATCGCTGGTTTGTGTTTATCCTCCGCAGTGAAACGAGGAAAAGAATCTGATGGAAAATCTCTGCAACATTTCTTTGGCCAAGCCCAAAGTGACATCAGTCAGGAGACTTTCCTGTTAGGAAAGACGATAAGTTCACTCCAAACTGCTTGCTTTCACTACTGCTGCTGAAAAAGTCTGTGGCTGACGGATTTTCCTTCCCCTAACAATGATTTACTTTGGTTGGACAGTCATTGCTGCAGTTGGTAAGAACATCTGCTCAGTGTTTAGGAGTAGCAATTGGCCCAATCAGTGGCAAATTTCTGAGTTTCTCATGTAGTGGTTTTATTTAAGTTGTAATTAAGGGGTTTTCACCAATTTTTTGCAAACTCCATTGTCTTAAGTTACAGCTATAAATATATATAAATGTAATTTCTGAATTTTCATATCGTCTATCTCAGACGGCTCTAGTCTTATAAACTGAAGGAATTTGCTTTAAACATTTCTTTAAAAAAGTATTGTTTTCTTATTGCGAAATATACATCAAAATTTTTATTTACATGAATGTATGAAAATTAAAACTGAATCAGGAAGTGTGTCATTTTCTAAAAACGATAGCATTTTCATAGAAACAGAAAATATTATAGGGCGGATTCACTAAAAAAGTACATTCAAATACTGCAATTTTCAGAGTGTAGTTTTTTATTATTTTCGCAAAGTTTGCCCAGGGGGTGCAACTTATACTCAGGTGTAGGGCTGCCTCGATTAGTCGACTATGTTGACTATTAAAATAGTCAACGACTGATTTAATAGTCTATTCGTTTTTTTTTTATCTTAAAACTAGTGTGCACGCTTTCTAGTGCCGAGTCTGCCGTTGTCTTTGACACGCATGTGCAGTAGTGCTAATCCAGTTCAGTAGTGATGTCATAGGAGTTAAAGGAAGACTCTGGTACAATAACAACACACTAACAGAGCCAGAAACTGTAAAATATATATATTAAAAAAAAAGATAAAAGCGTCCAATGCAATATCTGCTCCATGGCAGCACTACAGCGATGCATGTGCACCTAAAGAAGAAGCACATTTAGCTAAGCTAAGCTAACATTAGCGCAAACAGAAAGCAAACTTATTAGCTAAATGTTTTCTGTGTATCCCTGAAACTTTGACCCCATCGGAGTGAAATTTCCCTGCTGAAGGGAACTTCTGATCTCAAAAGAGATCAAGTCTTTCTGCAAGACATGCAGAAATGCTAACTTTCCTGCTACGAGCAATTCTATAGAGTCAGAGTGTAATGAAGTTGAATACAGTTGTGAGAGCCCAGCACCAAACAATGTAGTTTTTGATTTGTAGTTAAGTCAGTGAGACCAAAACCAAAAGAGACCAAAAGCCGCCCCTCCAATAGCTGCCAAAATGAGTGGGTCCTCACTAGGGGTGTGCCAAAATATCGATATTGCGATATATCGCGATATTTAGTCCTGCGATCGATTCTCGATGGGTTCTCACCAAGTAT
>NW_023416881.1:633698-637678 GCF_002922805.2 Oryzias melastigma | reverse complement strand
ACACACACACACACCCCCAGACTATTTCCTGGTGAAAATGCGAGTGGAGAATTAGAAGAACTTGTTTAAAAGTGGATTACTGAACAGCAGCAGAAAGATAAATTGATCCAAAGAGGAGTTTTGATACCGAGATTTTATGTAATTCCAATAAATACAAAATGTTCATGTGGTTGACGTCATGAAATGAGCGACACCCACAAGAAGCAAAAGGCGGAGCCTCAGAGATCAAGTCGTTTTACTTCCGGGTATGAAAGGAGTAATACCTCATATTTCATAAATAATTTGTTACATATGACCATATATGTGGAAATAGTTTACTCTGAAAGACTGAAGAAAACCTCTTTAATGCCAGAAACAAATGAAGGAAAGAAGCTGTATGATTCATGAAAGATTTCATAAACTAATGTCTTAACTTTTATTATATCTTACTAAAATAAAGTTAAATTTTACTATAACTTTATTTGTAGTTAGCAAATAGCTTAAACACTTCATGTTTAAAGCTGAGGATGGCTAAGATGTGAATTTTACATACCAAATTTACTATGAATGACATGATTAGTCAATTAATTGAAAAAATAATCTGTGATTAGTCGACTATTAAAATAATCGTTTGTGGCAGCCCTCTCAGGTGCAATTCAAATGTGATTTTTTTTTCATGAATAGAAATAACCACTAGAGGGCACTGTAAGTGTGTATCAATATTTTCTACTAACAGCAACGCAGAAGAAGAAGCGTCTCAGTCTTACGCTGGGCTCAGTAGAGATGTTCGAAAGCGACACAGAATGTGAAGAATTCAACAAATGCAGTGATTTAAAGTGATATAAAGAGTTTTTTATTATGGATTTTCTTTACTACTTGGATATATATTCCAGAGCAAATTATAGTCCTAAAATTACAGCCACCACCAGTGTGTGAATGTGTGTGTGAATGGGTGAATGGGTCTGTGACTGTGAAGCGCTTTGGGCCCTTGAAGGAGGGTAGAAAGCGCTATACAAGTATACGCCATTTACCATTTACCATTTACCATTTTTTTTTTTGCTGTCACTTCAGGTTTCATTTACTCAGAGTATATTCATTCATTTACCATGATTGATTAACATAATCAAAACAAAATGATTTGTAGACTCTTACTTGGAGTTATGTCTGACTTCTGACACAAAGTTTGGTCGTTGACTTTAACAGAAGCTGGTGACAAACCACACGATCCACAGCGAGGGTTTATATCATGGCTTTGGAATTTTACATGTTGGCAGATGATAACAGTCACTGACGTTGGATCTCACCAACATATTTCTCCGTTTCACATTGTGGCCAGACTTAAAGGTCATTCACAGACGTCTCACTGTCAACTTGTTGGATATTTCCGTCCTTCTCGTTGCAGCCCAAGCATCTGTAACAGTGATTATTTAAGCCAGAATGTATATTGAGGACAAACACGTGTGGATCTGCACAACGTGTGTGTAGATCTCATTCAACAAAAGTGAACAGTTGTTTGCAGAAGCTCGGGCCCCTTGAACTCATTCTTCAGCACGAGAGGACTGCAGAGTGTCTGTGCACGCTCCAATGTGTGAAAAGCTTTTGCAATCCACAGCTTCATCAAGGGCTTACCGGGGCATTAGACCGGAGCCCCACATAAGTAAGGGCCCCCAGAATAGTCTTTTTGTATAAACAAATCAAAAATAATACTTTTTTTAATTGACTCGTAAAAAGAAACCACCAAAATAAAAAATAGTGTTAATTTGTTGGGGTGTCTGTCTGTCACATGAGCTAAATGTTCCTCAGGACATATTTGCCTGAGTGGATGGAGGTTGAGCGTACACAGTATTTCATAATGCACTGTGAGAGCAAAGAATCCACAAAATGATTCACTGTTTTATTTAGGTTACATCCTCATCCTGCGTAGGATGTTAAATTACAACACTACACAACGTTTGTTTAAACGTGTTACGCTTGTTTTATAAAGACAGTAGCAGCAGATTTTATAACACAAACACTTAAAGACCTCTGATGAAAATTGGGTTTTTGGTGTGTTTTTACATGTTCTTGTGGCATTTTTCTGATGATGGAGGACATGAATAAAGAAAATAAAGCATAAAATAGCATTTTTGAGTATTTAACTAAATTTCTGTGAATCTGGACCACAAGCCCCCTGCTCCATTCTGATGCATCCACTTGTAGACAAAAAAACAGTCCATGTATTTCTTCATTTTCCTCATCTGAGCTGGAATTGGTTGCTTCTCGTCCACAGCTCGGAGGTAATTTACTTCTACTGCACTACAGAAAATATGTCCTAGAAAGCGACACAGTGGATTTTCAACTAAACTCTTTAAATGAGTATATGCCGTTTTCCTGATTGTTTTTAGGTGTGTGCTTTTATACTATGAAGTTAAGTGTTTAAACATAGAATTTTCCTGAATCCCTTGGTTTGGTAAAAAAAGTACAAAGAACTCGGACTAAAAGTATAAACTCAACTTGACACTAAATTTAAGATAAAATCCTAAAGAAACATGGACAAAGCTGATCATTTTCACCTTTTTTTTAAATAATTTTCTGGAAAACCTATAAGTTTAAAGAACTTTTACATGACTGCAACAGAAAAAGTATTCCTTGTGCATCTGAGTCTACAACAACTCAAAGAAACTAAAGTGACCAAGAATGAAGCATCTGCTGACAGTCACTATGACTCTGTTCTAACTAACCAGGTGTTTGTCTGAGTATCAGGAGACTATTACCACGGAAAAGTTTACTCTGTGTTTTAGTATCACCTAAGTTTCAATGTTTGTAATAGAAGTGAAATATGTATGGGGAGCTATGTTTGGCTCCCTCTACTGGACGTCCACAGTGGGAACAAACAGGAAGTGTAGTAATGATCAGCCTCTGCTATTTCTGTTTTGAGCATTCTCCACAATGAAGGAGACGATGAACAACAGTTCTTAAATTAAGAAAATAAACTTGAATTGAACATGTTTCACATGGTCAGAAAGTGTTTTATCTGCAGCATGGAGAAGAGCTCAGTATCACAAGGAGCACAATGGAGTCTGTGCCATTTGAGACGGTGGAGGGAAATGAGACACTTTTTCCACAAGCAGCGATGACTCCCCAGGAAGAACACTTTCAGGCATCCTGCAAACACAACACAAAGTGCCACCTGCTGGCCAAATGTGTTACTGCTGTCTGTTGGAGCCCAAATGCGTCTGCTATCACTGGCAAGAGCAAAATAATGAGCCAAAGTCAAAAGTCAACTTTATTCTCAATCCTTCATATGTGCTGACATACAATGAAATGAAATTCCGTTTCCTGCTCTCCCAGAAAAGACAATTTATAACATTAACCAATAAAATATAGAGAAGAACCAATAACATTTAGAGAAGACATCAAATAGTTAGATTTTTTGTAGTTTTTTGTTTGTTGTCTCAAATTAGTCAAGGCAAATATGACCTTGAGTGAGTTTTCTAAAGGATTTGGGACATTTTTTAGCCTGGTATCAAAGACAACCTCCTGACCTCTGACTGCCTTCCTGACTGTGCAGCTGAGCCCGAATCCAAACTCAAAAGCAAGTCCTCTTTTTGAACCATCTTACTGCCAAAGGCGGCATTCCTGAAAAATACTTTTATTTTACAATAATTAGTATTATTACTATTTTTGTTTACTTTGGTGGTAAACAATACACTAGTTATCATTTTGAATCTGTTTATTTATTGCAAATAATTGTATTACAGACAGAATTTTTACTCTAAACAAAATTTGCCATGATTTTAGATAGTATATCCGGTCAGGAAAAATGCAGGATTACTGCACACCTGGATGTACATGTAAACTCAGGATAAGGCCTGCTCTTTATTTTGATCTGGGTTTGACTACTCTTGCATTCCTTTGTTCGAGAGGACCTTCCCAGATGAGTTTGGATTGACAAGTGTAGCGTGCAAGGGGGTCAAGTTCAATGAAGAATTTGACTTTGTCTCGTAAAGGGGCACCACCTT
>NW_023416881.1:633445-633655 GCF_002922805.2 Oryzias melastigma | reverse complement strand
ACATGTGGCTCTTTTAACTCTCCACGGTGGATCTTTGTTCAAACATAAAATAAGTCAGGGAGACTGCTGACTCAGCCATGTGGGCCGTCAGAGTCAGCAGCTCCCTGCTAAAACCTGCCTACGCAAAACTAAGTAAAGAAAACAAATAAACAAAGCCTGTAAACTAAGACTACCAAGGTCCAATCCCAAACTAAAATAACAAAACCCACC
>NW_023416881.1:600821-633178 GCF_002922805.2 Oryzias melastigma | reverse complement strand
AGGCCGATGAGATGATGAAAGCAGCAGCAGCTTTGGCGCAGGGTGTAGGAGAGCGGTCGAAGACTCTTCTGGAGCTCACGACCGGATGAGGCTGAAGTTCTGGTGGTCATCTGGGTTTGCACAGCCAAAGGAGTGGATGGTCGTCGAAAAAGCGTTCTGGATTTAAAGTTCACTGGAGTTTAGTCTCAAAGCGGATCGTTCAATCAGTTTCAAAAATAAGAAGCACAAATGGTGATGAGCTTCAAAAGAGTTAAAAGAAAAATGCACGACAGTTACCAAAAAGATAAAGTAAAATAAAAACGGTCTTGGCACAAAATAAAAACAAGACCAAAAAAGATTGGAAGAAGTGTCTTCTTCTTCCTAGCTGTTCTCTGCTCAAAATCAAAACTCCAACTGCCCTGAAGTGAGAGTGTGCATGACCTTTTGACCTCAGAGGAGGCCTTGCTTTCAGCCAATGGCTGCAGGCACACATCTCCAGTGGATCTACCAGTTTCATGTTTCTATCTAAACTGTTTAAACTAAGAAAATAAAAGTTATTTCTCTTAAATGTTCTGAGCATTCAAAGATGTGTGCGATCATCAGTGTATTTCATGGTAAAAGTGAAGTGATATGAAAACCAAACAATCATGAAATACTTTGTGATAAACAAGTTTGCATAAAGTTTAAATCAGAATGAGTTTAGCTTAAACAAAGTTTAAAAATCAACATTCAAACTCTTAATGAATAAACAATCAACTATGAAGAGATTTCTCATAGAAAATGATCAACTACATGTAATTCTAATGTTTCTTAATTGTCAAATAAAGAGGATTAAATCAAAGCATGAATTGTATTCCATATCATTAACTCTTAACATGCAGTTTATCAATACATGATTAAATGTTGTCTAAACTCATATTCAGATGCAAATCACATATTCATGAACAACAAAGATTATAGTGGAAGTTTTGTCTGCTTCCTGTTGAAATCTGTGAATAAAGTTCAGTCATTTTCATGTTATTCACATTCAACACCACAAATAAAAGAACAGATGTTAGAATCTTTATTTGTGAATAAAAGAATTGTAAATTCAAATGTTCATCTCAGCTTGTTCTGAGCTGAGTTCCTGGGTCCTCCTTTGGTCCACGGGGTCGTAAAATCAAAAACCTTAAATTCCAAAGAGGTCTGCCATCCATCGTTCAGGGAGTGAGACAGAAAGGATTCTTTGAAGACCTTTTAGGACAAATCTCTGTTTCCGTAAATCCTTCATAGGAGTTGTCCAGCGTTTTCCTTATCAAGAAATAGGGCTTGGGAAGTGTCAGACCTTTTGGGCTCAAGGCCTCATTTGGGCCTCTTAGCATCCAAGGAGAGGCCAGATTCTCAAATGTCTTGATAACATCTCCACAGAGGTAATTTGTGGCCTTGGGAGGTCTGAGTAAATCAATGTATTCCTGATTATAGTGGACTTGCAGTTTTTCTTTAATTTCCATCCTTTGAGAAGTGAAAAGACGTCAGAAGGCATCGTAGCATGCTACACAAGTTAGATTGATTCCTGCATGACATACATTTATTTAGAACAGTGGTCTGTAACCTGCTGCTCCGCAGATCCACATGTCTCTCTTTTAACTCTCCACGGTGGATCTTTGTTCAAACATAAAATAAGTCAGGGAGACTGCTGACCCAGCCATGTTGACCGTCAGAGTCAGCAGCTCCCTGCTAAAACCTGCCTAAGCAAAACTAAGTAAAGAAAACAAATAAACAAAGCCTGTAAACTAAGACTACCAAGGTCCAACCCCTAACTAAAATAACAAAACCCAGCAGTGTAAGACTGCTGAGGACACACTCAAGTCGTTAGCAAAGTGTACCTGCTTGCCAACCTCATCCACTCATAGATTTAATACTTTAAGTAATACTTTTAGCTTTAGATGGTGGTAAGAGAAAAGTGGATTTTTTTTATCTGAAAAAAAAATCCAAAGTAAATGAAATATTTACATTTTGGTTACGGTTAATAATATTTATATCGCATTGGGCTGCAAAAACTTGTGACAAAATTGAGAAACTTGGGGTAATTCCAAAAGTTAACTGTCAAAATGTAATTGTATTCTTGAATTATTTCTTCATAGATTCTTTTTTGGCAAATTTGTTGGACATGAGTTTTACATGCCCGGTCTTACTTTTAGAAATTATTCATTATATCAATTAACGAGTAACTCAACAGGACATTTAGAGGCTGACTCCCCTCTCATCCAAAAATGTAAAAAAGGGTGGTAGGAGACTAGGGAGGGCTAAGCAGGGGAGGTGTGGTTTGAATCTATGATAGACAGTGAGGTTAGCTTAAAGTGACGTTGTTTCATCACAGAACTTTCAGTGGAGGTTGAGGTTTTTCTCCTCCATCGTCTCCCGAGGCCGGCACTCATGGCCCTAACCAACGGGGACCAATGTAAGAGAGCGGTAAAATGGCGCTAGGAATCATAGCTAAAAAAGGCCAACATATTAAGCCAACAATCCAGAGGGAAATGTTCATTATAAATCCATCACCAAGAAAGAGTTTGCTGGATTCAATGCCAATTGCAGTCAACCACTGTTGTCTAACTTTCAAGTCCATTGGAAAGTTGTGCAAGCCAGTAGATTTTTGACAACTGATGCCAATTCACCCACAAGCCATGCTAAAGCTAACACAATAACAACCGACTGCTACAGAATCAAAAATGGAGCTGGAGTCCATGATGACATGAAATTTCTGAAAAAAGCAGTTGACCAATCACAGAATTCAACTGTAATACTGCGTTTCAACCTGTAGGGGGCAACAGACAGTTTTAGACTATGATTTCAGGAATTAAAAATAGTTTATTTTAAATAGTCAAACATGTGGCAACAGACAGCCCTTTTAAAGCCCCATTTATAGAGGACAACAGCCAAAAAAAGTTGAGTCAGTGTTTGGGTACCCTTTAAAGTTGGGGTTTAAATAAAGAGATACAATCCTAGAAAATACAGTAGAATAAAACATTCTTGTAGTAAACCTGTTGCAAAACATGTATTAACTAATTTCACAGACAATCAGTTTTTAGTTGTGTCATTTATATGTTTACACCATCCTTTGAAATGCGCGTTTAAGTGACAACTTTCAATGAAATGTTTATGTAAACGATCATAAATGAATGTTTCGGGCTCCTGTACTCAAAACTGTTTCTATGATGGTTTTCGGACTTTACGTAAAAAATGTGAATCCACTGAATGAACTTTGACCCATCTGGGACTCGGATTTGGTAGTGACAAATGGATGGCGTCCCCTTTAATTCACAGAAGTGCCAACCATTTGAAAATTGACTATAAAGGAGAAATTAGCAGTTTGTGCTCAGCTGGAATTACATGACACCAAGTCTTTCATATATTGTAAAAAAAAGCCTTTAGCAAGATTTGTCAGATTTACACCGTTTGGACATTTTGTACCAAGCCTTCTACAACTGCAGGTGGTGGACATGTACTAGTAAACAGTAGAAAAAGAAGTAGAAAAAGAAGCCCCTTCCTGCTTGAACAATGTGAAAACTATGGACTAAATGCACGCTCAAGAATGCACATTTAGAGGTTCTTGAATGCTCGGTGTAAATGTGTCAAAAAAGGTTGACTTATAATGCAGTTGTAGCACTTGTGCTGGTTTAGCAGAAGACGGAGGTTATAACGAACCGAGAAAGTGCACAGTTCACTTCTGATACCAGTGGAGCTCAAGCAAACCCTTACAGCCAGGATTTCTGCAACAGCAAGATAGTCAGTCAGCAGACACAACAGCAAAAGCTCCACCTGACCCACGGGTGCTGACACAGCCTGACCCAGCCTTCACATAGACAGATGAGGAGGAGGAGACCAGGATGCACTGATCTACTGTAGGTGCTAAAATGATCAAAATTTCCTCTGAGCCAGGTCTTCTGAGCAGTCCAACACAAACATCATAAAAATGTTTCCGTTAACGAAGACACTCTCATAAGTCAAAAGTAGATAAGAAAAAAAAAAGTCTGATTTAATTAGTTTAATACCTAAAAATAACATAGTAATCCCATTATGAACAATTGTTAACCTTATTTAACAATATCTTATTTTATACACATATTTTTAAGACTCTTATCCAATTATTTTGATCCAAACTTTCCTAAAAAAAAAAAAAAAAAACATTGCACGACATTTGGTTGATGTGTTTTGCCCTGTAGTTCTTCATCGTTCCACTAGAGGCAGTAGAGAGCTTTTCCTGCATATTTTAAAATGGCTGCTTCCATGAAATCACCTGGCAGGAAAAGTTTTGCTAATTTTCAAAACTTTCTGGTCGTTTTTATGACTTCTTCTTGCAATAAAATATGCTAAATCACCTTTTAATACATTTAAACCATTTTTAAAATGTGTGAATAAAATATGAGACACGTCATTTTTTTTTGTACCTTATAAACTAACACTGTTGTGAACAAAAACTTGTCAAATTACTACTATTATTAATTGATACATATATATTTAATTTAAAAAAATGATATTGCAAAAGTATTTTTGTGGATTTTATCAAGCAGTTTAAAACATTTTTTATTCTAAAAAAATATATGAATTTACAGGTTTAAATGATTGATTCTACTTTCTAAGAATCAACTACATTTTGGCCGGTAAAAAGGTATCTCACACTTGACTGCATCTTAATGTGAAATATTTACAGCACGTTGTTAATTCTGATAAAAGAAAGTTGCTGCAATAAAAAACACTTATCCCAGCTTTGGCGCTGCTGCCCCACATTTTAGATAAATGAGTTGATTTCACCTCCTGATGATCTGAGCATGATCCCAGCCTTGTGTTTGAGCAGAGAACCACACCCAGCATTTGTAAAACAATTGTCTCAAGCAGTTTCCCTTCCTTTAATGAAAAACGGGGATGTCCTGCTGAGCTAAGAAGGCAATATTTTCTATCTGCAGAGGAAAAGCTTTCAGTTTACTGCACAGTTTGTGCGTAACAGTGCAGCTTAGTTTCCTTTTAAGTCACTGTATCCTTGTCCAAGTTAATTGTTCCTCTGAGAACTGACATTTAAAGAAGTGCAGCATGGAAACACAGGCTGCAGCAAAAGCAGAATCACATCCTCTAAAACAATGGCATTCAAATTCACAGTTATAAAGACTGTTATTTTTCATTTCTTACGGTATCAGTATGACTACATTTCTACATGTTGATGCTAACATCTTTAAATGTATTTGATTTGTATTGCTGTTGTAATTAACACAACATTTCCACACGTATGCTTTTTGTACAACAAAACATCTGATTAATTATTTTCAAGGCAATTCTCAAAAAGCCTATATAAAAGAAAGACAATAAATGGACTCCAGTGATGTATATATGCCTTAAAAGTCACACACTAAAAGATGAAATGTTTCTGACTAAAGAATAAAAGGGAATTTAAGATAATGATTATAGTGATACGGTGCCCTGGATTTTAAAGGTTATTTGGACACGATGCTCACTACTTTTCTTTCATTTTCTAAACACCAGATATGACGTCACCGATTTCACAAAGTGAAAATTTAATAAATACAAACATTTCGTGACATTTATTTATGACTCCACTGTGTTCAGATGGTTAAGATGTGGATGTTTTATTTAAAAAAATACATCTAAGCATGTTTTTATGTTTGAAATTGTTCAACTGCAATGCATTGTGGTCATTATTCCCTACTCAAGTGAGCATCGATGCACGCTAGTTTTTCACAAAGACTTGTGGGAAATTTTGAGTGCACTCGATTTTGAAATGAGTAGATTCGGACAGCACTAGAAAACGGTGAACGCACTATATAGTGATTAGGGGGGGATTCAGACACCCCTTGATTGATGGGTAGAATGACACCTGCTGATGACATCATCTGCGACTGGAATTTTACGCCTGTTGTATAATCGGATGCAAATCACATCATTTCACTTGAATTTATATCAGTGAGATTAGAGTACATGATGACCGAGCAAAATCTGTCCAGAAAAATATCTTTTTAAAATGCAGATGACGAAAATGTAACTAAAGAACTTAAAAAATACAGAATATCGAACATGTTGTGGGACTAGATGATGCAATTTTCCTCAGTTTTTATGTATTTTTTTGCACCTTTGTAAACTCTGCTTCTCCTTAGTGGATGAACACACAACTTCCTCCTCTGTCTTTGATGGACCTGCACATTTGAAAACGCTGCAGACACTGGTGTCGCTTGAAAAGCATAAAGGTCACTCAAAAGTTCATCGCAGTTATCGTGGACAGCCGCTAACAAAACTAGCCAACATTAGTATGAACTAAACCATGTGATCCTGGATGAGATGATTGCTTTGAAGTATAAACTGGCCTTCAAGCGGGAATTTAAAGTGACTTTTCAACCTTTGAAACATATTTTAGGACTACAAAACAACAACAACAAAAAACATTCATGCACAGAAAAAAAAGGCAAACTTAACACAGAATCAGTTAGGATTCAAACCAAAGCCTCAGAACCCCACAGTGCAGCACAAACCAACCACACAAACGTTTCACTTTTTGTCACATTTCCCGCTCATTTAAACTAATGCTACAGTCGGATCACATTTATGCAAAAGCCCCTTGATTGAACTCACCTGCAATACGAATGACTGCCCTCTCGGCTGGATCCAGGACCTCCGCTGAGGCTGACTTGGAGCGTTTAACCCTCTGGTATTTGGACAGATTCCAGGGCAGAGTGTCTCCAGGACAGGGGGCGCTGAGCTCCTCCTCAAGGCTCTCCTTTCGTGGAGCTCGCTCCTTGCGTCTGTCTTTTTTGGTCGCCATTACCTGTAATATGGAGACGCTAAAAGTCAAAGTTTCAAAGTGGCAGCATGGATGGACAGATTTATATATTTATGTATCTGTATTTGCACAGCTTCACTGGCTTATCATACATGCTCAGCACTCTTTGTGAACAATAAAACAGAACAGTTTCTTTTTTAAGACATAATTCACTTTCATTATTTTTTATCCATATAAAAATGTTTAAAAAAAATACACACACCTACCACTGACCCTCAGGGAAAACATGTTGAACTGAGACATCAAATGAAAAGTGAAGAAATATTTCATTATCATTTATTATTTAACAATCGGAATATAATCCCAGAACAAATGAAGACATGTTTAATGGTTTATTGATTATTGGTGTACTTAGTACACACCATTAGCTTCTGATAGCAGTACCTTTTTAATACTGCCTTTAAATCTTCAGTTAGTGGTGAGTTAAGTTATTGTTATTGCAGATGTTAATCTCACTTTTAGATAACAAGATATGCAATATCTGTGCCAAAAATGTACACTGTTCAAATCTGCAAATGAACAAAACTCTAATATTTTACTGAAGTATTTTTCCTCAATTAAAGGTGCTAGAATTCCATGAACGTGTCTTGATTTTTAATTTATGTTTTGAAGATTTAGGAGAAAACTGAGAACAAAGTTCTTGACATTGAAATATTGGCAGTTTCACTGATAATGAAACTCATTCTAGTACATGCACATGACTAAGAATTGACTAATTATGTAATATTTTAACTAGTCTAACTAGAGTTTTTTATGAAAAAAAAAATATTACATAACCTTCATTTTTTTTGAAGAGTGCCTTCAAAGAAAATTATATTTTTGTTGTTTTTTAGCATGTTCTCGTAGCATTGTTCTCATGATGGAGGACATAGAACAGAAAATTAAGCTTAAAGTTGCATTTCAGAGAATTTCTTCATTCAAATATTTGTGAATCAGGAGCAGATGAAAACAATGTACCGGTAGTTTGAAAAAGATTGTAGCTGTGAGGTAGATGCTACAGTGAGTGAGCCTCAAGCTTCCTGCTCCACTCCATTCTGATGCATCCACTTGCAGACAAATAGATTCATGTATGTTTTTATTTTCTTTCTCCGAGTCGGTATCTGGCTGAAAACAGTACGGCTGGATAGCTACATTTTTTTTTGCACCAGAAATGTTCGGTCAGGGTTGTGAGAGGCTGTAAGCTAGCAAGGGAGCATGTAAACAAAGGGATGATGGGAAATTAGGACACATCAACAGTCAACTCAGAGGTGAATTTCTTATGAACTGCACAAACTATGTCCTAGAAACAGACAAAAGTTCTATGTTTTTGCCTAAAACTGATCAAAATTCCAACAGAAACGCTTTTACATTAGATCAAAGGATGATCTCCGTGGGACTTTACAGATTTTTTTCTTGTATTAATGTTGACTTGTTCAATAACAGGTTATTTTTCATCTTGGTTTGCTGTACTTAATTTTATTGTGCATTCCTATTTATAAAAACATCACTAAATAAGAAAATATTTAAGTGAAAAGCTTTGCACTTACGTTTTTATATAATCCGTTAGCCCCCACTCATCTTTTTTTTCTGTTTCATCTAATGAAGGAACATAATGTAAAAAAAAATAAAATAAAATTGACCCACATTTTGACTCGTTTAGGATCAAACTTTTTGCAGTGCACTTAGCCTCCCTTCCTGTACTGCAGTGGAACGTTATCACAAGTTAAAACCAAAACAGCTCATGTCAGAGTTCTAATAAAATGCAAAACTCTGCACTCACACATAAACTGTACATTGAGCTTATTATCAGAAATGTGCCCGTTAGAGTGTTTTCAGCAATAAAGCAAGTGCAGTTATTGAGTCAATGCAGCAAAAACTTTTTGAATTGCTTAGAAAAACTATAACTCCACAAGAAATGATAGTTTGATCAAAAGTAGATGTGCATTAGGATGCTGAAATTCACAGAGACGGTCAGACATTTGCATTTAGGTAAAATATGCTCCTCCAAGGATCTACATCGGTTAAAAATTGACACAGCTGAATATATTTTCAGTTTATTTAAGATATGATGCAAACAAAGTGTTATAAAGTGTCATAAAAGGTTTAATATTTCAGTTGAGCTCTGGGGGAATGGTTGACTAAAAAAAAAAATTCTGTTGGTCAAGTTTTTTAGGAGTAAAGATTACTCGAAGCAGAGGTCAGCATGAATCCAGTTTGTCATACAGATGTCCTTACATCCATCGGTATGGCATACTGGATCATATTCACCAATTTATTCATGACCAGGAAACAACCGCATGTGAGTTTATGGTTATGGTCATAAGTTTCTTGAAGAAATTATGATTAATTAGTAATTTTTTCTAGAATATGAATGATAACACAAATATTTTTTCCACTCTTAATAGTTGGATGAACCTATTTATTGTCAATAAATTCAGTTTACCTTTTTAAAATCCTAATGACAACAGAAACAAATGACCCTGTTCAAAAGTATACATACCCTGATGACTGTGTTCTGAAAACGTACACACGCCAATATAAAATATTAAATATAAATATGACTTGGTTACCTATAATCAATGTGTGTGCACTAAAGCTGTTGGAGTTTCTGGGCTCCCAACACGTCCTTAGATCCTTTATTCAGTGCTGCACTGACGTTTCTGGATCCTGAATCATGGGGAAAGCTAAAGAGCTGTCAAAATATCTACGGGAAAAGGTAACTGAACTGTACAAAACAGGAAACAGATATTAAAAGAGAGCCAATGAGCTGAGAACCCCAGTTAAAGAAGTGGAAGAGTTCTGATGAAACCAAGCATGGTCACAAACACTTCCAACACAACTGCCAGAAAAATCCTTAGGGATGCAAAAAATAAAGTAAATGACTTCATTGTGGTGTGGATGTTTCAAGATGTACAATATGAGGCAGCTGAAGAAAAGTGGACTGCATGGTCGCGTCACCAGAAGAAAGCATTTTTTCCACTTAAGCCACAAAATAGCTTGCAATACACCAACGAACGGAGAAACAAGCCTCCAAACTTCTGGACCAAAGCAATTTGGAGGGTTGAGACCAAGTTTGAACTTTTTGGCCACAACAGTGAATTTGGAGAAGAGTCAACAAAGTGAAAGATAAAAATAATATTATTATATTATACGTGGACTTCATCACCACTCGTCCCTCAGCTCTATCTGAATGAACTTTATCTAAATACGTAGTTGTAGAAGCTAATTTTTCTTTAATAGTTCTGATAAATTGCCTCTTCCTCATGTGGGCATCCCAAAGGTTTCTTCTTTTTTCCTGACTCAGGTTTTTTAGGAGTTTTTCCTTACCGGGAGGGAGGGTCTAAGGGCAGGGATAACCAGTTTTATTTAGTCTGTTTAGTTTTTAGCTATTTTTTCATATTTTATGACTAACTTCTGCATCTGTAAAATTACCTGCATGAAGCCCAATGAAGCAAACTTTCTCTGTGATTTTGGGCTATATAAATAAAATGGAAATGAATTGAATTGAATTCCTACTGTGAAAGACGGAGGCGGATCGCTGATGGTTTGGGGATGTGTGAGTACAAACACACTGGAAACTTGGTCAAAATTGAAGGTAAGATGAATGCAGCACGTTATCAGAAGATAGTGGAGGAAAACTTGCACTCAGCATGACAACAATCCAAAAAATGAGGTCATGTCCACCTATCACTGTTACAACAGTTGAGAGTTCTAGGGAGGCCGTCTGACACTCTGGGGGGATCTCAGAGTTCAAGCAAGACAGCCCAGAAGTCTAAAGAGACTTGAGGATTGCTGCCAAGAAGAACGAGCAGCTTTACTCCAGAAGAAAATACAGAACCTCATCCACAGAATACCACAAGAGATTTCAAGCTGTTATTGATGCATAGGGATCCAACACAAGGTAAGAGAATTGGGATGTGTAAACTTCTGATTTGTGTCATTTGGGAAGTTTCTGTTGTCATTAAGATTTCAAAAGAGTAAACCGCATTTTTTAACAGTAAATGGTTTCAACCACTTCCTAAAAGTGTAAAAGAAGTTTTTGTTTTATAATTTATATTTTCTGAAAAATCACCAAGAAATCCTCATTTCTTCCAGAGGTAAACGACTGTATCCTCACACATGACCCACAAGATGACAACCCCTACTGCCCTGTTTCAGGAGCATCAGTCCTTGTTGCCCTGATCCAAATGTTAACACCAAGACATTCCAGTTCATGAGGAAAAGTTGGTACCCGGCAGACTTCCTCTTACCTTCTTGTGAAGCTGGATCAGTGCGTAAAAGCTCGTCTGGCGTCCGTGAACGCCGGCGCGCCTCTCTGCGTCCTGCGCGCTGTCTCCAACCCAAACAAATGAGAGGAGGCAGAGGGCCCGCGCGTGGGACGGACGGACGGACGGACGGCGCGCGGCACGTGTCCGCAGGTGCAGCGGCCGCTCCTTTTACGGAACGCAGCGCCGCTGCAGGAGGATGGGGCTGCGCGCACGAGCCGCAGTCGTCTTTGACCTTCCTCCCGCCTTCAGCATCATTGTCGTGACACCAAAACAACAACCCTGCAGGTCAGAGATAAAGTAGTCCTCTGCTGCGGCATGGATCCCTTCCCCAGAGCAGCGGCGGAGGCTCTGCGGTGAGAGCAGCAGAAGCGGCGGCCGGCTCTGCTGCTGCGGCGGAGAGCGGAGTGACTCACTGTTCGATTAGTTTGCCTGTCTGTCCCGGCCGGGCAGAGTGCTGTTGTGTCTGCAGGTTTCTGCAGAGGCTGAGCTGCCTGACAACAGGGCCGGTCAAAGCGAATGTGGGGCCCTACTGTGGTGCCTCCTCCCCAAAACACAATAAGAAAAAAAATATTTAGCAAGTTTTATAATAATTAACTGTAAATTGCTTCCACGTTGTGCATTATTTTCTCATAATGCACACTTTGTTGGGAATTATCCCACTTATACCATGGTCACTTACAAAATAAATAAATAAATAGTCAATATTTATTAATTTATTCATTTTTTTCCCTTTGGTTTGGATCGCTTCTTCACAAAAAGCGGAATATTTGATACAGGATGCAACATGTTGTCAACACGCCACTGAGCCGACACAGACCTTAACTGCAGCGGAAAAGTGTTGCACACTTGAAAGGAAAACCTGGACAAATGTGGAGTTTTTTTTAAGTTAAGCCTTTAGTGAGCAGCTAGAACACAAGCACACAATCACCTCCCATCTCTGCGTTTCATCTTACTTCAGGTTCAGTAGACTCACTCTTCTGACCTGCTCAATAAAGTGAAACTCCCTCTTGTGGTGAGACAGAAGAATACACTATTGGGTACTATGAGTGCTGTGTCTTAATAAAAAAAAAATAAAAAATACCAAGCAAAAACATGACATTATGGGGCGGGAGGTTGATTAATTTGTCAAAATGTACTCCTTCATCTTACAGAAAAATCACTGTCACTTTAATGTATCTAAATTTCACATTTTATATTGTAAATATCCTAAAGTCTTACCTTTGCTTATTATTTATAATACACTGTAACCTTATTTAAAGACGTGTGCTGGTGACCTCTAGGCCAGTTCACCCTTAAAAAGGAGATCCTGATCTCAACGGGTTTATATCTGGTTAAATAAAGGTTACATACATACAAACATACAAAAGGAAAGCGATATAAATGCTGATTATCCCGATAGGTTACATAAACCATCAGATCAGAGAGACAGTTCCCCTCTTACTGCTTGTTTTTGTCCAAAAAAAGTTTGTTTTAAAGAAGCCTGCACAGTGATAGAAAATATTTGGGCTAAGTGACCGGAACTTCTTTTTTAGGTGTGGTGTATCACTGTGGTTTATCAGTTTTTAATCCACACCCAGCAGCCAATCAAAATTGAGTATCTAACCAGAACATGGTATAATTAATGGCAACAGATTGTAAAGACCCACTGAGATGTGTTGTTGGTGTTTTTAAGATGCTCTTGTGGCATTTTTCTGTTAATTGTTAAATACAATTGAGCTTAAAATTGAATTTCTGGGTATTTCTTTATCCAAATCATTGTGAACCAGAAGCACGAGAAAAAATGCAGTTAGAAAAAGCTCATAGCTCTTACGTAAAAGCTGCAATGGGTGAGCCACAACAAGCTCCCTGCTCCGCTCCATCCTAATGCTTCCACTATAGACAAATAGATCCATGTACGTCTTTGTTTCCCTAATCTGAGCTGGAATCTGGCTCTAAACTGTATGACTGAAAAGCTTCAACATTTTTGTTGCACCAGCAATGTTAGACTTGGGTTGTGAGGGTCTGTGAGCTAGTGGGAGAGAGTGTATGCAAAGGGATGATGGGAACTGGAAACAGGCTCACCCTGTGCCAACGATCCCGCCCACAACTCAGTGGTGTATTTTAATTAAGATTTAAGTTAAAATATTTTAAAAAACAAACCAAGCACGAAACAGATACGTTAAATGGAGATCTTAGATTATTTTAATTAAATGCTATTTGCTAAATGCTAAATTCTATTTATAAACAGGTAAAGTAAAACCTAATTTTTCTGAAAAAAAAATTAACTCTTTGCTTTTTTAAATAGTTTGCAAAAGTTGGATCTTTTGTGTTTGTTCAGTTTATTTCTTGAGTTTAAAGCACAAGTTATTCTATGCTGCACAAAAATGTCTAATGGCTCATCAAAGCAGACCAAAGAGAAAATGCTGTTTTTGTCGTGCGTCCTTTAAAACTTTTTGTTGGAGTACGTGAGCTCCACTGGGATCCTCCTGTTTGGAAGTCTTTTATTTTAAAATGAAATAATGCAAGCTTCTTTCAAAAGTAAAAAACAATTTAACATTTAGAGAAAATACAAGTTTCTCTTCATATTTCTGTTTTTATTCAAGCCAAAAATAGAAATTTTTACTGTAAAAAAAAACGATGTCATGAAGGCATCAAATTTCTCTAAAGCAGACTTTGTGGCTCCTGTTAGGTTTTCATGAATTAGAAACAGGTCTAAACAACTCTTTTACTGTTAAAGGTTGCAGATCCCTGCTCTAAACTGTGTTTGAAATGCCAATACATTTAAATAAAAATAAATAAAGTAATACAAACATTGTAAAATGTCTTTAAACTGTCTTTAAGAACTGTATCTCAGTATGTAGTAATTTTGTTTCTGAAGTAGCAAATAAATGGAAAATTTAACTATCTACATTGCTAAAAAAAAAAAAAAAATTGTTTTGAAACAGAATGTTAATTTTCTAAAATCTTAATAGTGAAATATAAGATGTAGAAGATCCTCTGAGAACTGCAACATATCGGTCTTCAACAACAGAAACTTTAAGTGTTTTTATGCTGACATAAATGCTTAACAAGTGGAAAAAGTCCCACCAACTCCAGATTTTAAAAATACAATATCTTAGGTAATGATGAAAGTATGACTTTGATCAGTCAAGCAGACTCTCCTAAAGAATAGAATAGAATAGAAAATACTTTATTAATCCCTTTAAGTCCTCAGGGATATTGAGGAAGGAATGGAAAAATCCAACCACCTAATACCTTCTATCCACACCTTACACTTTAAATATTTCTGATTGGACCTAAGACAAGATATTTTTTTAAAATGGCTTTTAAAAAGGCTTGTCCAGAGTGTGATGTGCATTTGGGTTTATGATCCTGTTGAAGCTTATTTTCAGACTTCATCATTTTCACAACATAATTACAGACCAGCAGCAGAATGCTGATAGCTAAAATGATGGGATGATATCTGCAGAGAAACTCTTAAAACCAGGTACCAACACACTGTAAAAATGATTCAGAGGAACATTCAGGTTCAGAAGAAAAATTAACTGTTAACACCACATCACCATCTAGTGGACGGAGTCTGATAGTACAAGCAAAGTGCATGAAGAACCACTGAGCAGCAAAGGCTCAACAATGCAGACTCAGCATGTTTTAATGCAGATGATTCAAAAAGGATGAGAGTATTGCTCATCATCTTTGTTGCACCACTAATGTTAGGTTGGGGTTGTGAGGGGCTGTAAGCTAGTGGGAGAGTGTAAACAGATGGATTGCCGGGAATGGGGGCGGGCTAACTCTGTGTCAACAACAGTCCCACCGACAACTCTCAGGGGAATTTCTGCAGAAATTGTGTCCTGGAAAACAATACATTTTTAAAAATGTTGGCTAAAATCGTCATATTCAAAATGAAAAGAACATTGGGAAAACTTTCTTAAATTGATCAAAAGATGACTGGAATGGGACTCTAAAGAGTAAACTGACCTTAAAAGAAATAAAACTATGACCACGTCCATCAAAACCCTGATCTGCTTGTATTGGGGATGAGGAGAAATTGTTTGTCATTGAACTCACGGCTGATTCCTGATAAGATTGACATCTTCTCTGGTTTTATTGTTGATTTTATAGCCTTTTATTGAGGCTGAATGTAGTAATTGATTTAGTCATCAAAGTTCTTGCTTCAGTTTGTTGTAGTTTATCTCTGTTATCATGAGTGTTCATACCTTTATTATTAACATATTTTAAATTAATTGGTTTTCCATACTGTTTACCTTTTAGTTTAAAATATATGTATTTTTTCAGCATTATAATTTAACTCAGTAAAACATTTAGAATTTTCCCTTGGCTGCATGTTTCTCGTTTTATGTTCTTGGGTCTTCCTGCAGTCTCTTGACAAAATATGTATAAAGTCTGATTTCTCTCTTCAAAATGTTGTAGCTACATTAAAGAGTTTAATCAGCCCTGCAAATAGAAATTATTTCAAAGGAATCTCACATACTGGCATTTTTTGGTATTTTATTCAATCTATTCTAATCGAATTAATAATTAATACTTCATACATCCTCAAAATAAAATAGTTTCTTGTAGATAAGAGTCAAATTAAACTTTTTTTTTGCAAAGCTCCAGGTTTGGATTTAAAACACTGAAAGGTGTTTTTTTTCATATGAGAAGCAAAAATGTATGAACCTCACACAAAAAAACTACGTTCAAACAGAGCCACAGAAAACTTTATAAAGAATAGATGAGACAGATGCAGTAAGTCTGGGAGTACACATGTGGTAACAAGTAAATCCGGTACATCCATGAGAATGTTTGATGCAGAGATCCGTCCCTTTAACAGACCAGTGAATTCATGCCTTTAAATCAATGTTGGGATTTAACTGTAGTCGCTGGTACAACTTGTAGTTTTCTATAGTGTCCACCAGATGGCGAATTCTACTTCATTTTGAAGCATTATCAGTCCTAAAGTATAAAATAAAAGTGTTGTTAGCCCACATTCTGCAATTTGACTATATGTCCTTTATAAATAAATAATTAAATCAGAAAACATGTTTTTGATTTTGGTACAAAATACAGAAAAAAGAAAAAAGTTCTCGATGCATTTCAGCAGGGCTGCATGGTGGGTAGCACTCTTACCACACAGCTCGAATGTTCGAGTTCGGCACGGTCCTTTCTGTGTGGAGGTTGCATGTTCTCCCCGTGCATGTGGGAGTTTTCTCCATGTCCTCTCACAGTCCAAACACATGCTTGATTGGTTAATTTGAGACTCTAAATTGTCCCTGGGTGTGCATGTGAGCATGTGTCCCTGCAACAGACTGGTGACCTGTCCAGGGTGTACCCCACCTTAGCAGCTGGGATAGGCTCCAGCAACCAAGTGACTCTAGAAGGGATTGAGTGGACTCTGACAATAGATGGATGGACTTTACTTCCGCATAAACTGGAATCATTTGGCTGCATTATTCCACACACATAAATACAACAAATAAGTAAAGATAAAATAAGTATCTAGAAAAGGAGTTGCTTTTTGAAAAACTTAGCAGCTTTAAAATGGATAAATCATAGGTTAGAAGAAAGAGGAGAGAAAGGAATAAAAAAATACGGTTTTCAGTGATTAGAACAGTTAGAATGTTTCCTTTTGCTTGGTTTTTGTCAAAGTTCTGATGTCCGGATGTTCTTTTTGATCAGGAGGTGCATGCATCATGAGTCACTGTCTTTTTAGTTCAAATAATATCACAGCATTTTTCAGTTTTTAAAGATGCAAATGAAACATGAAATAGTAAACTTAAATTAAAACAGAATAAATAGAACATTTTATGTGTTGGGTAACGTTTTAGCTTATGTTGTTTTTATGTTGTGTTATGCTTTTTTTAATCTGTAGTTTAGGGACTGGTTAGGTCAGGGCTCTGCAGCCTTCAACAGTTAAAGAGCCATTTCAATATAAATATAAATATAATATAATATAAAACAAACTAAGTTTAAGTTTAAATTTAGTAGATTTATATGGCACCTTAAAATGACCTTAGTCGAACAAAGCGCTGCACATTAAAAGTTCGAAGAACAATCAAAACACTGCTAAAAAGTTAAAACCAGACAAAAATAGCGATAAATTACATTACATAAAAACCATAAAATACCAGATGAAAACAAAGATAAAACAATAAAATAGTAAAACACACCAGCAGAGCAGAGTCTCATACAGTGTCAAAAGATAAAAATGGGTTTTAAGAAGTTTCTTAAAAATGGACAGTGAGGATGCCTGCCAAATATCTTGAATTTTCTGTCAATTCTCTGATGTAGTGGGCTTTACAGGGTTAAAATCCTTGAATTTTTCAACAATAGAAAATGTGCTTTATCATCTGGTGAGCCTTAAGTATGGATTTTGGCTGCACACTAATCTCCCATTGATTTTTGGTGGTACACTGCTCTCAGAAATCTGCTTTAGGACAACTTCGATGAAGCTGCACTGCTATTTTAATGTAAAATAGAAAATTATTTTTATTTTTCTTTAACCATGAGAGCCACAGTGGAGCGGTCAAAGAGCCACATGTTGGTTCGGAGCCACAGGTTGCAGACCCCTGGTTTAGGTAGTCTTCTTTACAGTTTTTCTCAGTCGCTTTGGTGCGTTTCTCAGAACACTATTAACATTTGCACAGCAGTTAGTGCATTTCTCAAAACAATTAGGGCAAACTGCAAAACCTAGTGGATAGCCTGCAAAAGTGCGTCACATGCTCAAAATTGATTATCCATTCCTCAAAAGCAAGTGTTCATGTCAATGAAACTCTCAGTGCCATCAAAATGAAAAGTCTTGACACCATCTTTATGAACAAGATAGTCAAATGGATTTGTCATGTTTTCACTATGACAGTTTATAATTTCAGTGTTTTCTATTGCAAAAATATTTGGTGACACCTGAAAATGCTCAAGACAGCACTACGGCCTACTTGTACAGACATCTGAAATGTGCAGTAAAGTCACTGTAGATGTTTAACATAAAATCACCCTTTTGGTAGAGCCGTGAACAATATACAGCACATGTAACAGTAAAGTAAATTACTGTTTACATACCTGTTTTCCCTACGGAATGTTTGAATTATTGAACTGACAGTAGTTCTTCCAATATTGGGTTGCACCCTTCAACCAGCCTCCTCCATGGTGAGGCCGTGATTGACAACATGGTCCACAATTGTAGCCCTTATTTCATTAGGAATCCACCTATATCTGCCTCTTCTCCCTCTTCCCCTTCCTCCCCGCATCCTCACCCCTCTTCCACGATGCTGACCTTCCATTTTGTGTCACACAAGTGTAGAAATGGTACACACTCGCTCCTCCGCAGCTTATATATTCTTGCCAATTGAGGATTCACAGGATTCATCCATAATTGACAGTGAACACGTTGTTTATCATTGGTTACTACTAAAATTGCACACACCTCTTCATGAGTGACAGCTGAAATTCACCTGAGATCAATTGTTCAAGTTAGGACACATTTCCAGGACAACATGATAAAGGAAGGTACAGAATTTGCTTGTCAGATGGCTAATATTTGACATTTGATAACTAGTTCAACAATTTTGTGTGTAATGACTCAAGCAATGAAAGTAAGACTATTAGTTTTATTGAGAACGACTATTCAGCATCCATAAATATAATTAATTTTGACTGACATGACATAAGCAAATGGAAATGTCAAAAAACAGCAGAGAAATGTATCAAAGCAACTGGTTCATGTCCAAAATCATTTGCAGTTTGTTCAGAGAGAGGAGAAATTGCTACTATGATGTGAACAAATGACTAAGTGTTGTGGAGGTTGAACTAATAGTTATGAGAATTTCAATTCTGACCTGAGAAACGCACCAAAGCGACTGAGAAAAACTGTAAATTGAAAAGTGCTGACATTTCAGCTGATCACTGCCCTCTAGTGGAATCAAAAGGAAATAAATATCCATGAATTCCACCAAGAGGCCTGCTGAGTTCATTCAAAGTCATGGATTATTTGATCAGTGCCTCCTGAGAACATTCTTAATAAAACAATTGGATGAAAATTTGTTTTATCCATGAAGCCTCAGACATAGCGTTTGCCACATCAGTGAAGATCATCTTGTTCCTCAAGTGCTGAACGATCTCCAGACCTCCACTCGGCCAAGAGAAATAACCTTAACCACTGCGAAGCTCTTTCTGTTTAAGACATCACGATTTTCTTATTTTTTTATGTGTTTGCATGATGGAAAGTAGATTATTTCAGCCAGCAATCAAACCAATAAAAGCCATTAAGTAACGGTGGAAATTTGGACGACGATGGCAAACATTAGGTTAAGTCTATATGATTTACACAAATAACAGATGGAAAGATGGTATGATTTCCCCAAGATGAGTCACTTTTGGAGCAAAATGAATCGCAGAAATCGTTTGTCTAAGCAATAAGAGTGCAGCTCTCAGATTTGATGTCTGGAAGATATGACTGTATATCAACAATATTACAGTGGATATATTGTAATTATAACAAACCACCAGCCGTACTTGCACACCTAAAGTCACACCACAAGGGCACGCAGTGTGCATGCAGAACACATGGCCATTCACAAGTTCAAGCACGAGTTTAGTGCAAAAACCGCATATGCACACACAAGCAATTGCCCAGCACAAACCGCATTCATACACACGTGCACGCTCCTGCAGAGCACACTTCCCCACTGCTGGTTGGGGCCCAGACGCCGCATGCCAGTGCACCTCGCTCTCGGAGCCACAGGCCGCAGCATTTGAAGAAGAAACAGATGGGTACCAGCTGGTTGGATGGGAGCCCTGAGCACACAGCTACTGTATTGCACCACACAAACAGACACACACATGCATGAAGAGCTGAACTCATTGAAGCTGTTTAACTGCAGCTCTGCTTATAGTCTGGAGTATTTACTCACACAGCATTTTCTGAGTAATGTGGTGTTTGTGCTGTTAAACAGTTCAAAAGGCTTCATTTGCACTGGAAAATTAGGCTGCCTTCAATGGAACTGAAGTGCATTTATTTACAGGTATTCTTAAATGGTAAGACTTTAGTCTTCAAATTTCAACATTTTAAGTAGATTAGCACCAAGCCTTTAAATATATTCATAGGCTATGTCTTCATTTCTTATAGCAATTAAAAAAAATGGAGTTTAGCCCACCTAATATTTTTGCAACATGCAAAAATATTGTTGGCTAATTTGTTCTCTACTGGGGGTTTTAGGTGAATTTATTGTATAGCTTCTATTTTAGCAACATGCTAACGTTTTTGACTAATTTAGTTTACTGATGAATTTTAGGCTATTTTGGAGTTTAGCTAGTATTTAGGCCATGTGATAGCTTATTTGGGGGGGGGGGTTAATTTAACATCTACTGAGGTTTTTATGCTAATTTGGAGTTTAGCTAATATTTTAGCAACATGCTAACGTTTTGGTTAATTTTTTATCTACTGCAGCCTTTATAGGCTAATTTAGAGTTAAGCTTCTATTTTAGAGACAGGCTAACATTTTGGACTAATTTAGGTTACTAGGAAATTTTGAAGTTTAGCTAGTATTTAAGCAGCAAGCTAGCTTTTTTTTGGATAATTTGGCACCTACTAAGGTTTTTTTGGGGATAATTTCGAGTTTAGCTCATATGTAAGGAACACACTAAATATTTTTGCGAAATTGGCATGGATTTTTAAGCAATTTTACATCAAAATTTTCAGAAAATTAGTACTTCAGTGCTCTTTCATTAATGAAATTTTCAGTCTTTTAGCAAATTTAACATTTTGCAAATAGCTTTTACATTTTCAGCAAATTCCTTCAACAGTTGAAGTAAATTACACAACCATTTTCAGCAAAAAGCTTCAGCATCTTCAGGGACTTTTAGCAAAAAGCATTCACGCTAGCATTATCTTAGGTAATCCAACTTTTGTAGTTTAAAATTGTGTGGTTATTTATGATTAACCCTGCTATTGATCGATAAACAAACCAGGTACTCCGCCTTCATCCACCCGTATTTGGGATAGGCTCCAGCAACCCCATGACCCTATAAAGCACAGGTGTCTAACATGTTTTCCAACCAAGCTGCCATAGAAGCTTCTTATTGGCTAAACACACCTGATCCAGGTCATCAGCAGTAGATAAGGCAGGGTTTCTGGAAAACCAGCATGAAGTCAGCCCTCGAAGACTTGAGTTTGACACCCCTGCCATAAAGGATTGAGCAGGTTTTGGAAAATTGATACATGGATGGATCCAGAAAGTGCTAGTCTGGAGCAGGAGTATCAAACTCATTTTGGTTCAGGGGTCGCAATCAACCCGTCTGATCTCAAGTGAGCTGGACCAGTAACATAATAGCAAAATAATACGGTCAACTTGTTATTTGTAGCTTTGTTTTTGTTTTGTTTTTTTCTCAGTTGGAAAAAAATGCCTCAAACAACCTAGTAGCCTAATCACTTATTATTACTAATACATTTTCAGAGGTGAAATGATTTTAAATGAAAAATGCATTTTTGCTAAAAAAAAAAAAAAAAAGGTTTATTCAATTTTACACAGACAGAATATTTACATCTGACATTGAGGCAATCCTGATAGTAAACTCAAGATGGGCCTTTAGACAAAAAAACACCCTGCCTAAAATATTAATGTGCAAATCAGTCAAACAATTAAACACAATTAAACTGGCAAAGATTTGTGAACATAAGAATCTGGAGTTAACCTTCCTTTCTCTTCATCTTTTTCTCCTGAAACTCGATATGGTTTGGCCTTCAACAGGCTGTCAATACTAGGATTCAAATCCAGTAGCAACACATTCCACAATGTCCTTCACGTGTCCAGTATACAATAAAATGTCCAAAAATCTTTTCCTGCTTGTTTGCTTTTCCACCCTCATTAGATAATCAGCTCTGTCTCAATAAGCTGTTTATGTATCAATGTCCAGTCTTAGTTTGAAACATTTCACACCAAAAGAAAGAAAGAAATTGATATAATAAAAATCAAACTTAAACATCACTAATATTCTACTCAGAAAGAAAAATTAATCTGATCATATTTTAATAGAGGTCAAAAATGTTACCTCTGAACTCCTTTTAGCCATTTCTGCTCCGTTAGGTGATAGCGCATCATTGAGACACTTTTCGTGGCATCGACCAGTTCCTTAACTGTGTTTTAAGTGTGAAGTGTTAGAACTTAAACATAAACAGAAATGACATTCTTTTGAAATTACATGTCATAGAAAGTTTTTAATTGGCTGAAAAAATTTTAATGTCAAGTTTTTTCACATGACTGTAGATCAAAAAGACAAAAATATGAAAGTTGAGAACCTTTAAGAAAAAATACTGGAAATACTGAAGATGGCGAGGACCCACTCTCAGAAATCTGGAGGGAGAAATTCACTGCTGCATCTATAGATTAAGCAGCAGAAACTTGAAATAAATCACTTTATTTATTTCATTCAGGTTTAACCTGTTCCAGTTTTGTGAAATTGGGGAAAACAAGAACTTCATTAAACAACAGCCTTGTTTCCTTTCTCTTATGTTTACTGCATTGTTTGTCCACTTGTATACATGTTTTTTGACAATAAATAAGCATGAAATACACTTGTTGGTTTAGCTTTTGATTGGCTCAAGACTCCAGAAGTCATTGACAATTACTAGAAGAATATTTTTTGGGGTATGGTTTTTTTTTTCCAGAAAATGACAGGAGAACCAGGCAGGTAGCAGCCCAAAGAAATGTCTACAAAGTTAAGGCCATAAATTCAGACAAAAAGAGATTGCCAACATGGCAAATAAATGAGCATTTATCTGACTGACAAAACATAATTTCAGTTGAAAAGAGAACATTCACAATATCCTGGCTGCTGAGCGCCTGGTAAATGTTTCCATCTTTAAGAGAAGATGAAAATTACAGATAAAAAAACCTCTTTGAAGGTTCTGGAAGCCAAATGTGAGGACTAAGAAGGCTCTAAAATAGCCAACGTCAATATGGAAAAGAAGATGGAGATAAGAGGAAGCCATACATGCTAGCAGAGGCTCAGCATTGATGTCTAAAGGTTACAGTAGAAAACTTTGTTGGTTGTGTAGAGACACCAAGAAAACTTTCTGTGTCTGTCAGAGAAATGGAAGGATGTGCAGCCGGTTAGGAGGATCAGAGTTTGAAAATCTGATGACCAATGAAAATGTTAGAGCACACAGAGGAGAAGAGGTAGATGTTGTAGAGCAGGAAGGAGCTAAGATCAGTCAGGACGAATGAGGAGGAGGTTAGGAGAGGTTCCAGGAGAGTTTCTGGCTGGACTGTTTAGCAGGATTTTGGAGAGGAAGACTGAGGAAGTGCCCATTTTTAAGAGGTTGGGAGATATGCAGATTCGTAGAAACTAGAGCTGATGAGTCACACAACGAAGTTAAGGGAAAGAGTATTGGAAGCTAAACTGAGGTCAGAAATGAACATTTCAGAGCAACAGAATGGTTTGATGCAGAGGAAGAGAACCAAAAGTTCAATACTTGCTTTGAGGATGTTTTTGAAGAAGAAAGTCTATGACAGTAACTAGAGAAAGGTTGATATGAAGACGTCTGGAGCGACAGAGTGGATTTCTTCAGGACATGCATGAGAACTGGAAGACAGGAGTTGAAGGTCGTATGTGTGACTGCAACAGGGATTAACTCTGAGCTCCTTCTTGATTGATAGATTCTTTTATTTGTTTTTAAATCTTTGAATGGTCTCGCCCCACCTTACCTCTCAGAGCTTCACTCGCCCTAAACTCCCCATTGCCTCAGGTCTGCTGATCAGCTTCTCCTGGAGGTACAGCGGTCTAAGAGGAAGTGTTGAGGGGATCAAGCCTTTTCCATTTGTGCCCTGAAGCTCTGGAATGCTCCTCCTATGAACGTTTGTGATGCGTTGTCTCTGTCCATTTAAAAAAAAATAAGCTTAAAACCCATTTTTACAGCCAAGCTTTTAACGTTCCACGAGACTGATCTGTTTTTTTTTTTTACGCTATTTTTACTGTTTTGGTTTTAGTTATTTTATGCTTATATTTTATTTTTTTGTGTTCTTGGTGTTTTAATGTACAGCGCTTTGTAGCAGTTTGGCTGTGTTAAAGGGTGATGGACAGACAGACAGATGAGGTTAGACAGGAATCTGTAGATAAAGGAGGGTGAGGGGACGATGATTATGATGGTAAAATGATGGATGAGGTTGGAGCTGCCAGGATAGACATCCCGAGGAAAGAGGAGGTTCATGGATGTAGAGGAGGACATGAGAGAGGAGGATTGGAGACCCCAAAGAAAACGGCTGAAATACAAAGACAAACAGTTTACTAAACTATCAATCTGAATCACAGTCGCATCATCAGCAAACAACATTAAGGTGATGTCATGATGGCATACCAAAAATGTTTAAGATATTTGAGCTTATTTTTTAAAAATGCTGTAAAAAAACAGATAGTAATTTTCAGATTAACATTGATCAAAAGTAATAGCATTTTTTTGAAGTAAGGAATACTCAATTAGTATTTATTTAATTTAGATTAGTTTAATGTATACATTGATGGCTGAGGTTCACATAGATGATAAACTATGTAGGTTTTTACATCCTGTTGACCTGAAGACGTCTTGTTTGTTCAACTCTACCTCCAGAATGAACAGATGTTATATGCAAATCAAAACTTTGGTAAAAAGTTTGATATTTTATGAGGTAAAAGCACATATTATCTTATGCTGCACAACATTGGTTACTAGCTGATCCAGAGCTGCACTGAGATGATTCTCTTTGGCACAGAGCATCTTTTATTTTGAAAGTTTTGAGTTCTCATATACAGTCAATGAGTTGTATGAAATCTAAAAACGCCTCCTGTGATTGGACAGGAGCTTAAGCCAACAGGTGAAATACTTCTAACTTGATCTATTTTCAATGAAACAGAAATCTGAGTTAATATGCCTACATGTCTGTTATTGAAAATACTATCAATCCAAAAAATAAAAAAAGAGAAATGCTACTCAGGACAGCAGGGAGATGCATGGTGGTGTAGCGAGAAGGCTCTGGTTTGAATCCCATTCCTCTGCATGTGTGGGTTTTCTCCAGCTTCCTCCCACAGTCTAAAGACGTGCTCTGTAGGTTAATTGATGATTCCAAATTGTCTGAGTGAGTGCGTGGTCTTGCAAAAGTCTGGTGACCAGAGTTTAACCCAGCTGCCTACCAACAGTAACTGGGATAGGCTTCAGCAACCCTTTAACCCCTAAACCAGGGGTGTCAAACTCAATCACACAAGGGGCCAAAATCCAAAACACACCTTAAGTCGCGGGCCGAACAGGAAAAACATTTATTGAACACTCTAAAACTATTTTTTTTTAAATTTAACATAAATATGAAAAAAAACAGGCAGGAATATTATACCAGAATAAATCAACTTAAACCTTAAATTACTTTCAATATTTTACCCTCCATAAAAAACATATTTTGTCAAAATTATACATGTTAGAAATAAACTAAACCTTAAAACAAAAAACAATCAATTTCTTCACTTTCAAATCATTTTATATGTAAAATTACATTAATAAACAACCCAAAAGATTTTGATCTCCATAACATATATCCTGTTAAAATTAGTCAGACATGAATGTGTTGTTGAACAAAAAAAGCCTGAACATAAAAATGTAGTTTTTAGCAAAAAAAAAAAAAAAAAGTTTCCAAAATTGTAGTTTTCTTCAATATGTTACTAGCGCAAGAGAACATCGGGCTGTTAATAATTATATAAAATGATCTGGAGGGCCCGGAGGGCCGGATCTGACCCCCAGGCCTTGACTTTGACACACATGCACTAAACAAATTCAGCAGGTTCAGAAAATGGATGGATAAGGTATTTTTTGTGTTTTATGAGTATTTGTCAAAATAGTGAATGTTTTATTTTTTCTACTCAGGGTTGCATCAGTGATATGTAACTGTAGGGTGTTGGGTGATCTTGAGGAGCAGCTTAAAGATTGAAGTGAACAAAAGTGTGGCCAAGATGTGTAGTGATGTGCTTTGATCACATTTAATAGACTTCTGTATTCTTGAGTAGTAGTAGTGTTGACACTGCTGTTGATGTTGGCTGGACATAGAATGACCCCGACCTAAACTTTCCCACCACTGAATGGAACCACTGTGAGGCCACCTTGAGTCGGCGCTGCTGCTCAGCAGGTTTACCTGCCATGTCCACAAGATGGTGTTGCTGGTTTGCCAGAGAAGTGAAAGGTGCTGCATCTGCAGGTAACAGTATAAACAAGCTCACATCATTTTTCAGGATGACTGCAGACTGCGAGGACGGTTCAGAAACCGGGTTCAGTGTTGATATGCTGCATATTGTTTCAATTACAGCAAACTGTTGTTGTAGAGCATACCACAGAAACATTCTCAGAATACTCTGTTTGATCTTGAAAGCTCTTGTGAAACGGCAAATGAATGGTGATTAACTATAATGATAATCATCATGGTAAAAGGTTTTTTGCCACAGGTTATATGTGAGCGCTCTATATAGAGCAACAGAGAGCGGCATCAAATTAGGGAAGGATTGAGATTACAATCATCGAAATAAAGGGAGTCATTTTAATCAAAGTGGACCAAATTCAAATGCAAGATCAGAGCAATATCTGTAAAAGAGCTGTTGATTTTACTTATCTGTTTTATTTGTCTGTTAAAAAGTGTTTGTGCGCGTGGTGCTGCAGGCTTTGTAGTGTTGGGAAAGGAGAAAGGATATGGCTTTGATTAAAGCGGGCTCTAAAGCAAAGGTGGTAATTGTGATCATAAACACTCACTTTTCTATTTTCCCCTCTAATGAAGCGTTCACGTTTGCTCAGAAAAAGCCATCCATCACACAGCATCACACAGAACCAGCCTTCAGCACCTTTAATGTCCCTTTCCATCAGTTAGAAAACAATATGAAGGCTGTAGAATGAATGTGTTGCAACACGTGTTTAACAGCAATCCTGTCCCTGGTTGTTATTGATGTAAAAATCCTATTTACAACTTGTTTTATGTAATTTGTATTATTTTAAACTCTAGTCTAAAATGAGTAAGATAGAAGTTTCTAGATAAAGACCAAATATAATCCGTGGAACACCTGGATGTTCAGCTTTTGCTTTTGTTACTCAAATAACTTTCTCAAACCTTAAAAGTTATCAATTTTGTAGGACTTTATTCACATATATACACATCTGTAAATGTGGAGGCAGCTCTTCAAGTCAAAGAGTTAGGAGACTTTATTTAGTTTTTGCACTTATGAGACCATCATTTTCATTTTAATTCATAAAAACAGAACACGGCGAGTGGGGATTACACCAAAGAGTTTCATTTTGGTCTCATCTAATTACAGGATCTTCTTCCAATCCTCCTCTTGATCATCTAGATCAGGGGTGGGCAAACTTTTTGACTTATGGGTCACAAAGAGTTCTATAATTTGATGTAAAGACCGGATCAGGAGCTGAAGCGTGAAGTGTTTTTGTAATTTACCTGATAAGAGAAAGAAATAACACAAAATCTGAGTGAAAACATGCTTTAATTTTGATTGATAATTTTAAAATTGAAGATTATTAAGATTTACATTTTTAAATGTTGGATTTTGTTCTCTTTAGAGTCTCAAATGCACCAATGGGTTGATGCCAATCAAGGAAAATTGCAAACTTAGAGAAATGCTGTGATCTGTCCTGGCAAAATCCTGGGAAATACTTTTTGTTTCACTCTGTGTATAAAATAAAACAAGACAAGCTAACAATGTAAATAAGAGACTGTGTGGACATGATCCTTGAATTTTGTTGGATTTTAAAAACAATGATGTCTGTATAACTGTTTCAGAACCTTCCAGCCTTATCGTTCCAATTCAAGTAAAATTTGTCAAAGTTAAAAATAAAGTTGTCTAAACTGTATAAACAGTCTTAATCTAAATAAAGTAAAAACTTAGGAGTGCGGTAAAAAAAAAAATATTATGAAATTGCTCCATTCTATGGAGCCTCAGCCTCTGGTGCACACCAGATAGTAACCAGTTAGTATATGATTTGCATCAAATAGTAACTAGAAAAAAAAAAAAAGTCATTTTTTGCAAACCATTTTTTTTCAGAGTAAAAAAAATATTTGAAAATAAAAATGAAAAATATTTCAGATTTTTTTTTATTGAAAAAAAAACCCAACAGATTACTGATTGTTTTTTTTCTTTTTACTTTCCTCTGTCCCTTAACAGCTCTGTACCATCCTGCAAATTTTTTTGTTTTTTTTTGGTTAAAAAAGTGGAGATATCACTGTCAAAAATGATTGTTTTATTTTTATGCCAACACCTAGACCACCACACAGGAAGGTGGTGCAGCAAAGGAAAAAAAACATTATAATCTATTTTTCTTCATATCCAAATTCATTCCATTAATATCATTACAGAATTTTTGCTCAACTACAACAAGTTTTTGTAATTCTTAGAATTACAGACTCTTGACATTCATCTGGGATAAAATATATACAGTATATATATATATATATTGTTTCTCTATTAAATGAAAACATATGAAAATGTATCTCCAGAAACAGTTATTGTACATTTACTGGCAGATTGTAATAGCACATTTATGAATTAACAACAAGGTGACAAACACAGAAGGAGGGATGAAACAGGCTGTAAAGTTAATTTTTAAAGCTCTTTAATTCCGATATTTCACAAGACTGGAAAACCACGAAACTATTTGTTTCTTTTTTTCTTTAAATATTTGTCTATTTCAATATAAAGTTGAAGGTCACATTCAAACAGACAATGTGAAAATCCTGTCCTCACAGGTGTTTCCCGTTCCTTCCACTACTGGTTTCTTTAGCCTTTTGACTGGTTTGACAGATGTTTTATTGTGTCTAAGAGTGTTGAACTAAACGTTAGGCCTTATGGCTGCTCTGATTATGATCAGCATTCCCTTATCCATCCTTCAGAAGCAGCACTTTTATCTTCCCTCCACACAGTGAAGGTTTGTAATTGATCCTCCACCTTTGAAGATCGGACACAGAGAAAGCCGACCCAGTTGGTGCGTCCCGTCACCTTTCCCAGCCCAAATGCTGTGTGGCATGTTTGAAACTGAGAGTGAAAGTAGTAACGCAGGTTGTCAGGTAGGGGAGAGGCGGGCTCCAAGACTGGAGCAATCAGGGAAAACTGGGTCCAGCATAAGGCATGACTTTAATAAAATGGCTCCAGTCCTTACTTTTTAAAAGCATTAGTCCAAAGCAAATTAAAAAGTGATGTGCAATTAAAAGAAATCACTGTGTAAATGTTAGCATGTGGAAGTTTTCTTTCCCCTCTTTTTTTCCCCTTTCCTCCTCGCTGGAACAAAGGATGCCCCTGAGGCAGAGCTGCACAGCTGCTGCATGTTACCACGTCCATGTGTTTTGAATAAGACCCCATTATAATCAAAATCATAAAAAAACTAATCTGACTCTTAAATGCTTGAATCTAACTTGGGACATGCAGACTTGAAGCTTTTAAGAGGAAATACGCTGCTCCTATTGTAAGATGCAAATACTGTTTTCTGTTTCTAGTGGACGAGTTCTACTAGAACCTGTGGCTCCAGAGCCTCATGTGGCTCTTTAGTTAAAGAAGAATAAAACGTTTTTGATTTTAAAAAGAAACTGAAAAATAAGCCAGTAATAAAGGAAAAAAAATCACTAAAACATTTTGACAGATTTGTGTGCGCTGTATACCACAGAAAATACATTTTGGGTCAGAACGCACTACCAGAATTAAGATTATCAGGCAGAGTTTCTATTTTTAAACACATTTGACTGTCTCTTATAGCTAATAAAATACAGCAAGAGTTACCTAATTAGCTTTTGATTAAACTTTGGTTAGTTGTATTATACATTTTTTGTCTGAGAAGCACCACAAATGATTATAGGCTGTATTTTTTTGTCTAAATCACTACTGACATCGCACCACCTATACTACTACATTTGCTGCATTGTGATAATCCTGTCACATATAGGGCGATTTATTTTGAAAAAAGGTTTCTTTCTCTTTATGCTTTATTTATGCAAAAAAAGAACAATTTAAATTTTAATTTATCATAACAATAACACTAGCATAAATACAAAACCCATTTCTTGTTTTTTTAAGACTTTGTGGCTCCTAGCAGATTTTGATCAGGGAGAATTCGACCTGAATGACGCTTAAAGTGTTGCAGACCCGTGTTCTACAAGAACAAATATTGAGACTGGCACTGATAAAAAACACCAGTGAGTTGAAAACGTTATGTCATGGTGAAACCTTTTGCCACCAGGTGCAGCCTGACCAAATCTGGAGAGTTCACAAGTTGAGCAGCACTAAAGGTTCCACTACAGGCTCAAAAACTGCTAATGAATAAACTAAGTGACAAAATTATGATTTTAAGCTATCAATTAACAAGTAATTCCCCTGATCAAGAGTTGAATCTTGATCAAAGAAGTGCAGTGGCCCTGAAGTACATATTATGACATGTTGGAAAAGTGCAGCAGCTCCAAACGTTGTCCATTTGGCTAAAGTTACGAAAGCAGAGAACCCACTAGCGGTTCTATTTTAATAATTAGGTGAATTCTCTCAGAAATGATGTATTTAGCTTTTTCTCTTTCTATCAAATGCTTCATGGCTGATTATTTATTTTTTTAATGGTGGTAATATATTTAGGCCATAATGTTTTCTAAATACAAACAGACAAACATTTTTTTTCCTTAAAAATTATTAATATATAACATGTTTCCAGAATTGATGAAAAAAAGTTTAGTCTTGTGACAAAATGTGATTTTTGCCCTACACAGCATCATTTTAAGATATAAAAAAATAAATAAATAGTACACTACAGCACTAAATATCTATAATTGTGTTTGTGTTTATAGATATCTATAATTCAGCAGCTTCTCACTGAAAATAAATAAAAAATGCAGGACACATCATAAAAATATAAACTAAATTCACATATTTGCAATTCCAGAAGGATGCTCTGAGAGTTGGTGAACATCGTTTGGAACTCAAGAATCTTGACAAAAGTGTTCAAATGTCTTATAAACTGCTTTGTAAACATATTTTTACTTATCTCTGTGCAGTGAGATGCAATGGAGTGTTTGTTGATTTTGCTTTTAGATTCCTCTGATAAGCAGTTTAAAATTCTGTTAACCCATCTTCGGTTTCTGATCTGTGGCAGATCTTGCAGTCCTTTACAACACAGATAGTTGTCTGGACAGGACAAAGATCTGTCACAGTGACCCTTTCTTTTAGACTCCCACAATTTGACTTCAAAAATGGTGAAAAGGGCATCTATGCAGGCGCTGTGACATCAGGTGCAAGGGGTCTGTTGCTTACATTTTTACTTTATTTGATTTCATTGCACAAAAAACTGCAGATTTACTAAATGGCCAAATAATTCGAAGTTACTGAAAAGATTGACATTAAATATTTACATGAGATATACAAGGATAAAATCACCTAAAGCTGGAAGTATAAAAATGGAGAATAAGATTTAGGTTTAGATTTTAGGTTTATTTGCTACATGCAATCATACTCTTGACAATTTCATAAAGTGGTGGAAAGAGCTGCAGACAAGCTTGGACGAGTAAACAGTCCTTGGCCCATTTGTTAGGCACAGGTCGGATGAGTTTCCATGGGAAGAAAGATGTCTGGCCAAATCCACTTTTCCCGCTTATTAAAATTCATATTTCTGAGCTGTCAGCTGGTGAGATCCGGGTTTGTAGAGTTCGCTGGACCTCCTTCCTCCACGCTTTCACGATCTTTCCCTGACGCTGTACAGTATAGGCAGATCACTTTTGGACCTGAGCTGCCGCCGCTCTGGCATGCTGTTAACATTTTGCTTAACAACACATACTAATTTACTGAGACTCAACATTGTTTCGGGTCCGCGGTGCATTTCCCACGTTCCAGCTGAGAAAATATATCATTAGTCCCTCATCGTGTAATGCTTGCCACGTTACGTTATAAAAGCGGGGCGTAAAACGACATGGATAAAACAAGAACAATTTCCAGGGAGCCTCATTGTGAGCGCCTGTTTGGAATCACAGTTAAGATTTGAACAAAAGCGATACGATGTTGTGCTGTGAGGCCATTTTGCTTACTAAATACTCCTGGGTGGCAGGAAGACTAAGCATTTCCATTGCAATAACATATTACAACCATGTGAGTGTAGGTCTTTACAAGCTTTCCTTAAAAGTTATATAGATTAATTAACTTTCCAGGCAAATTAAGATTCCAAGCGAACTGGAGTCTGTAAATTTATTGAGATCTGCACAGAAGATGGGTAATTTACCAATAAGTTCATAGCCTCAGTCATGTTCCTTCTCCTCAGGAAGAGTAAAGAAGCAACGATTCAGTTCATATAGCTTCTCAAA
>NW_023416881.1:598130-600623 GCF_002922805.2 Oryzias melastigma | reverse complement strand
AAATTTATTGAGATCTGCACAGAAGATGGGTAATTTACCAATAAGTTCACAGCCTCAGTCATGTTCCTTCTCCTCAGGAAGAGTAAAGAAGCAACGATTCAGTTCATATAGCGTCTCAAAGCAACACCTGCATTGTTCTGTCATTAAACACCAAGACGGAGTAAGGAAGACCCAGTTTTTAGCACAAGACCACAGTTCTTCTGCTTTTTTTCACTTCACAAACATTTTTACTGGCGTAACAGGCTGCGGGCGAGTAGCCCGCAACAGACAGCTCTGTCACCTCAAAACAACCGCCCTGAAGGCTCATGGGAGACAGCCTGGATTCTGAGTATCGCCTCCCAGGATGCAAAGCAACTGTTGAGTCTGTCCGGCTGCACTGCGGCTTAATTAACTAGCGTAGGACGCAGCTGAAGCAGATTAGAGGCTCCTTGAGTGGATGTTTTGTAGGCAATAGCAGACTGCTGGAAGGTCTGCAGTCTGAGTGAAGTCATCAGTGTCACCATGAGTGCACAGCTACCTTACGTTAGTGCTTTCATGTTCTCGTCTGTTTCCTACATGAATCTACCATTCCAGTTGACCCTAAAAAAAATTGACTTTACCAGAATCCATTTATATGTTTTAAAGACCCACTTCAACGAAAATGGCGTTTTTGGTGTTTTTAACATTCTTAACGGATCCTAAATCCCAAATGGTCATTCATGTATGGTTGATGTATAGTTCGGGCTCCCTTCACATCCCTCTTTGATGGTTTGAGTGTCCCCATCTTGTCGTTTTTTGATGGGCTTGCTGTTCTCATTAAATCAGGGGTCCCGAACTTCCGGGCCACGAACCAGTACCGGTCTGAGGGCCACTTGGTACTGGGCCACAGACAGGAATAAAATCCTTACACTGATCAGGGGTTCCCAACCCTCAGGGCGTAGACCGGTACTTGTACTGATACCGGTCAGAGGGCTGCTTAATACCGGGCCATAGGCAGGGCAAAAATGCATACACTAACCAGGGGTCCCCTAGCTTCGAGATCCTGAACGTTGTAACGGACACAGGGCTGGTACCGGGTTAGGGTTTGGGTACCAGGCAGTAACCCAGTACGGTTTGATGGGTATGATGAAGACTTTTTATCATTTTATGCTATGCTACACCTTTATATATTGTTATTAACACAGTGAAGAAGACATTGTAACATCAACCCACATGGAGCTGAAGACCAGTTAAAACCAGTTACGTGGGTGCTTCAAGGGACCTAATTTTCCACGGACAAACAAAGCCATTTATGACCTCGCTGGCAGGAGCAGGACCATGGACACTAACCACTCAAGCTTAAGATTTGGTGAAAATGACCATACAAGGCGTTAAGGTCTTTGGGCTTTCCTCTTTCCTGACAAGCATTGGCCTGAAGCCAAATAAGGCCCGCCATCAACATATACAAGTGAACTGTATTTTATAACTCTTTGTCTTTGCATGCCCCGAGATCTGGAGATCTCTGTACAGGTTGTATCTAACTTTTGTCAGATTGACTAAATTACAATTGAGTCTTTTGATCACTTTCTTCCTCATCAACAAACATGCAGAGGTTAGCAGGGGCTACCCTCACAGGTACTGGTACTGGGGGTTTGGGTTAGTGTTAGGGCAGGGGTTTCAAATTCAATCGCACAGGGGGCAAAAATCCAAAACACACCTTAACTCACGGGCCAAAGAGGATAAACATTTATTGAATACACTACAACAACATTTTTAAAGCTTTAAAACTGTAACTTTTAACATAACTATGAATAATAAAAAGGCAGAAATATTATTCCAGAATTAATCAACTTAAACCTTAAATAACTTTCAATGTTTTACCCCCTAATAAAATATATTTTGTCAAAACTATGCAAGTTAGAAATAAGTGCAAGATAACATTGGGCCACTAATAACAATAACATACAATGATTGGGAGGGCCTGATCCGGCCCCTGGGCCTTGACTTTAAAACATGTGGGTTAGGGTATCGGTCTGCATCCTGATCCCTAACCCAGTACCGGTTCCCCATCCGTTACCGCGTCTTGAGGGTTGGGGACTCGACAGCCAGTACATCAAAAAACGATGAGTTGGGGACACCCAAAACGTCAAGTAGTGAAGCAGAACCACACATCCATATATGACAAGTTAGGAGGGAAAATGTGAAGATTATACAGGACTTATATAAGGAAAGTTAGGCTTATAATTGGATTTCCGAGTATGTCTCTATTCAAATAATTGGGAATCGGGCAAACGAAAAAACACCACAAGCTCCCTGCTGCGCTCCATTCTGATGCATCCACTTGCAGAGAAACAGATCCATGAACGTCTTTGTTTTCCTCATCTGAGCTGGAATCTGGCATCTAACTCTGATATTGTTTACATTTGTTGTTGCATCAGTAATGCTAGATTTGGGTATGAGGGTCTGTAAGCTAGAGTGTATGAACAGATGGGTGACAGGAAGGGGGGGTGGGGTTGCTTGGTGACCACAGTTCCG
>NW_023416881.1:595852-597361 GCF_002922805.2 Oryzias melastigma | reverse complement strand
CTGATATTGTTTACCTTTGTTGTTGCATCAGTAAAGATTTGGGTATGAGGGTCTGTAAGTGAGACCGTATGAACAGATGGGTGACAGGAAGGGGGGGTGGGGTTGCTTGGTGACCACAGTTCCGCCTACAATTCAGAGGTGAATTTCTAATGAACTCCTGCTGCTTTGGAGAAACACTGCTCAAGAAAACGACCTTTTTTTTTGACTGGCATAATCAAGAAAAAATAGAACTCTTTGACAACTGATCAAAATACGATTGGAGTGGGACTTTAATCACAATTATGAACAAGTATTTTAATAAGTCGACAATCAGTTGCAAACGTGTCCACTCCTGAATTTGTTCTTTCCAGCGTTCTCCAGAGCTCTCTGGAAAAACACATCTGTCTCAGAATCTTTTGGGGCCCCAACTGAGAAATCTCAGCCCAATAAAAGCACACAAAGCTTTGCAAATACAAGAGAAATATTGTGTATTTTAAGCCCATTTGGAGTCATGAGTTTGGTGCCACAAAATAACTTTCAAAAATTGCACAACCACTGACCGTCACCTCTTGTGCACAGGTGTATGATTTCATCAGAATTCCTATATTTTGGCAGATATTGAAAGAAAATGAAATAAACGCACGAGTGTAGCAGCATGTGATATGTATGTGTTTTATAGAGGTTAGTGTAAAGCAATGAACATGAAAAGCTCCTGTTAAATCATTTAATTGGCACAGAAAAGAAGTACCCTTTGACTCCACGCACCAAACATGATCCGCTTACAAGCTTCCACAATAAAGCCAACGCTTGTTGTAATAAGCGCTGCTTTGTTTCTAATATATATGACTGAAAACATTTATTGGACTAATTACATTGCTCTCACGTTGGATTTTCTTCCTGTGCTGCACATGTTCTGGCTTACTTCTGTGTCAGAACATGTCGCTGCTCATGATCAAGGCAGCGACTGCCAGGCAATTTAGAAAAGAAAACAATGGAGGCAAACCACGAATTAGGACTTGATGAAAAATGGGGGGTTTAACAGTTCCCTTGTTTCAATGGCAATACGGGAGTAATTAGTGTTTCCAGGGTTGTGATGGAAACAAGCATCAAAACTGTGAACAGACGTCTAAAAGCAAAGATGTGAGAGGAAACAGTCATGAAAAAAAAAACTCAACTACTACTCAATTATTGTGTGAATCTTTTTATTTTAGAGTGTAAACAATCATAAAAGTGGAGGTGAAACAAAAAGAATAACTAAATAAAGCACATTAACGGATGCTAAGAAACAATATCCAAACACAAATTCATTTGTGAGAAACAGAACTTTATTGTTCCTGTATTCATTTATTGCACATTTGGTTGTCGAAGGTTGATTTGGTGCACAATCCAAGCAGAAGCAGGTCATCTCAGAAATTGCAGCACACTCCACATCCACTCATCCTACAGCAGCCACAGCAGAAACGACAGCCTGCAGCTCTGGCCTCACGCTTCTTCCTGATGTCATACAGCGTCTGGGACACACAAGAGGAC
>NW_023416881.1:576879-595107 GCF_002922805.2 Oryzias melastigma | reverse complement strand
AAATGAACATTAGATTGTTAAATTTAGTTCTCTTTGTTTAATTACTGTATTTTATTTTGTTTTTTTGACAGAGGTGTGTTACCATCTTGAATAAAACCAAAAGGGTTTCCATAACACACCATCACATGATTTTACTTTTGTATTTTTTCCTTTTGCTTGTATTTTTATTTTTATTTTTTTTGCCTATTTCATGCGTGTAAATGAATAAATCAAATCAAATCAATGTGTGGAACAGACGGCCGTTTGTTGTTGGATAGTTCAACAATATTTGCTCGATATTATCTTTTCCCAGTAAACTCAATTTTCATGCCACATATTCGTCTATATGCTGTTACTTTTTTATCTACAGAGGATCACAACCATAAGTTTTTGTTTATTTAAAAATATTCTTCTGTCCTGAATTTTTTCTTGTTATCTTTTACATCAAGATGACACTTAAACATTACAGACCCTCAAAGGAACAATAACAATAGAAAAGTAACTGAAGTAAATAGAGAAAACATTTATATTAAGTATTTTCATCTGTCAACTGTTCAAAAATGTTCACATCTTAATGTTTATGTTGAACAAACATGGTTTATTTGGTAAGAAAGAAGATTCTTTTGACAAAAACACTTCAATTATTTACACTCAGACAATTTTGTTACACTCAAGAAAATTTGTAATTGTTGCCACTTATTACTAAAGTTCTTTTTGATATTTTCATGTCAAAAAGGAGATTTATGGCTTCATTATTCACACACTAAAATGTCATTTTAATATTTACTTTGATAATAGTGTGCTTAATTTAAGAATTTCAATGGCTGAAATCTCACAGTAATGTCAAATGTCAGAGAGTCAAATTGAAAAACTAACAGATTGAGACAGAAATGTTACTGAACACATTCAGACTGTAAACCACGACTTCTGCATAAACCACTGAAATTCATGAAGCAGAAATGGATCATCAATGCTCCAGAATTTGATCTTTTCCTGAAACACTGTTGTCTTTTGAGTTTCTCTAGCTGACTTTTCTCTAAAAGACTTGGTTTAAAGATCCTACAAATTAAAAACCATATCAAAGATATGTGATACAAATAAAACAAAGTAAAGAATGAACCTCTTTGAATTATTTCTGTACTTTTTGATCGCTAGAGATGTGGAGTCAGCAGCAAATAATAACAATGAGAAAACTGACAGAAAATCTTGTAGTTATTTATGTTTCAGTAATTCAAATTGTTACAGGAGAAGATTCGGGACCCCAGCCTCAATCTTAAGAACTAGTTAAGGTGATTTTATTTTTTTTAAACAGATGAAGTAATTTAGAGCTTTTATTCTGAAGGAATTTCAAAGCACTTTTACCAAAGACAAAAGTGTTTTTTGATCTGCTCATGCATTTTAGAGTAATCCTCTAAAAATCTGCGCTATCTGCAGTAGCCCCTCCCATACCCACAAAAATGAGCGGGTCGTATTGTGCTGACGTCAGCACGATGTGAACCGCCCCCTCCAGGAAGAGTCTGCTCTGCCAGCATAACAGCTATTCTTTAATTTAGACGGGGGGGGGTCTTTTGATCCTGTGGCAGTGATGTGCTCCTTGGAGTAGAATTTTGCAAATTGTGTGAATCTTTTTATTTTAGAGTGTAAACAATCATAAAAGTGAAGGTGAAACAAAAAGAATACCTAAATAAAGCCCATTAACAAATGCTGAGAAACAAAATCCAAACACAAATTCATTTGTGAGAAACAGAACTTTATTGTTCCTGTATTCATTTATTGCACATTTGCTTGTCCAAGGTTGATTTGGTGCACAATCCAAGTAGAAGCAGGTCATCTCAGAAAGGACAGCACACTCCACATCCACTCATCCCACAGCAGCCACAGCAGAAACGACAGCCTGCAGCTCTGGCCTCACGCTTCTTCCTGATGTCATACAGCGTCTGGGACACACAAGAGGACACTGATCATCTGCAGCTTGATGCTTTCTCAGCTTCACACTATTCTAAAGAAAACGACATAACTCTCTTTCATTGACTTGTTGAGGTGAACTCACCTTCCACGAGGTCACTGGCATCTTGAGATCAGCAGGAAGTGGACTGTCATCAGTCAGTGTTCCCTCCAGCTCATGGACCTTTCAGAGGATTTCATCCGTTCAGCAACAGCTTGACAGAATCAAGACTGAAGGACAGAATCCTTTCAATCAACTTCTTACCTCAGTGACTGGAACAGCAGAGCTCTCCTGAAAGCAGACAAATGTCAGAAGAACAGCCAGAGAAACTGCAGCAATGAAGCTCTTCATCTTTGGATGTTGGAGATGTTGGAGAAGATTCTCAGTCAGATTGCTCTAGAACTTGATGACTCTTGTCTCAGTTCTTCTGTCAGATGCTGGAACATGCAGACTCTGCAGATATTTATACTCCTTCTAGAAGCTGTTTCCTCATCAAAAGCAGCAGCTGCTGAATCCAACAACTGAGCAGGTGATGCTGGGAAAGAAAGTCCAGCATTTCCCAATTCTGGACAAAACTGGAGCCAACTTCTGATTTTCTTACATGTAGAAAAAGCTGCAAATGTGAGAATTGTTTTAATGAGCTTGCAGTTTTATCTAGTTACTTTCATGGACTTAACCTTGAAATTCTGCCATTTTTCCTAATTTTTCAGCCCATTTATAAACCTGGGAGAGACTGTAGTTGTTATTGTCTGGTAAATAGATAAAAAGAAAATCAATGATTGTATAAATGTATGTGTTTTTCAGGTAAACACAGGGAAGGAAGGTCCAACATTTTCCAACTTTGAGTAAAGTGAAACCAAGTTCTAGTTATTTGATGTAGAAACAGCTGCCACTGCTGTTGATGAATGTTTTAAATGAAAATGCAATTCTTTCCATTAAAAATCTAATCTGTGCTTAATTTACTTCTGTATAAATGTGGGAAAATTGTCTCAATCTGGAAGTGAAAACACTTGAATTAAAGTTTATTCTACTTGAATATTACGGTGTGGAAGAGACGACGTTTGCTTTTGGATAATTGAACAGTATTTGCATAAATAATACGTTTTCCCAGTAAACTTGTCATGAATCGGTCCCCCTGTATCCCCCTCTTACCATTAGCGGGATCCACCACCTGAGTACTAGCACTTCCTGGATCTCCACACTACACTTCCCATCAGCCCCTGTTGTCACTCCCAAAGGCCTCACAGCCATTTTCCATCTGCAATCACTTCCAGCAGTATTTAGCGAAGTCTTGTTTGTGCCATCCTGATCCTGATCTGATCTTCTGTTAATCTGATCCTGCTTCGTCTTCGAACTTGATTGTTTGCCGCCTGCCTCGACCCTCGTCTGGATCCTGACCACTCTAATTGTCCTCTGATGCCTGTTTATGTTAAACAGACGTGATTATTTTGGTGTGAAAGAAAACTCTTTCTTTCATTAAAAAAAATTATGATTTACACTAAAATGTTTTTTAACACTCAAGAAAATTGTTAATTGTTGCCACTTGCTGCTAAAGACGGATGTTTTTTTTTTCTATTTTCAGGTCAAAAAGTAGATTTTTTTTGTCTTTATCATTTACACACTGAATCTGATTTTCAATGTTTACTTTGTTAATAGTGTATTTACACAATATTTGATTACTAAAATCTAAAAGTAATATTAATCAAGTGTTAGAGTCACATTGAAAAACTAACAGATTTAGACAAAAATGTTACTGAACACATTCAGACTGTAACCCAGGACTTCTGCATAAACCACTGAAATTCATGAAGCCGAAATAGATCATATATGCTCCTGAATGTTATCTTTCAATGAAACAATGTTGTCTTTTTTGGTTTCATTGGTTGTTTTGTTTTCATCTAATAGACTTAGTTTTAAGATTTTCAAAGTAAAATGACATATCAGTATCAGAAAGATCCCAAGAATCTGTGATACAAACAAAACAAAGTAAAGAATAAAACCTGCCTGAATTATTTCTGTACTTTTAAGAAAACACATGAGATCTTGTCATTATTTACGTTTACGTAATTCACATTGTTACAGGAGACGATTCAAGACTAGTTACGGTGATTTTTTTTCTCCAGATGAAATAATTTAGGGCTCTTATTCTGAAGTAGTTTTAAAATACTTTTACCAAAAAAAAGTGTTAAAGTGTTTCTTGTTTGTACAAGGCAAATCATTCTGACTGACTCAGGTTCCTACAGACACTAAGTGTCATTCTTCAAACCAGCTGATCAGCTGCTTTAACTCTTTTCTCAAAAACATCACTCTAAAACACAATTTGCAGTTAACACACAATTTGCACTACTCAAGACACATTTTCACTTTTAAAACACAGTTGGCATTTGCAACACACAAGAGGCAAAAGGTTAACACAACGATCACCACTAACACACAACTGATCAGAACTGAACACACTTGTTGCTCATCAACTACAGTGAATATAAAGACAGTTCTGGAACAACTAAGCAGCTTTTCACAGTAAAGATGGATAACAGAGTAAAACCCAGACCAAGTCCTGGACCCAGATGAAGAACAAGGTTTCTGATGAGATCCAAACCATCGTTATTGACCATATGTTGGTTTATGGAATGACCATGGGGGAAGGAGGTCAAAAGGTCAACCTTCAACTCAGCAGGTTCAAGTTGTTACTGTAATCTGTATCATTCCAAAAGAATTCAAAAGAAAATGACGAGGAGATTTTGTTGTAGTCTGGGACAATGCCAGTGTGCACTAAAGTTTACTCTTCAAACAATAGTTCAACACTAACCAATCATTTATGTAAGTTTTCCTCCACCAAGTTCTCCATTTATTTACTGTAACCCAATTGAAGATTTGTTTCTCCAAAAATAAATACAAACCTTAAAAATTATATTTTTCTCTGTTTATGAGTCATTTTTCAAACAGTGTCAAGTGCTTTGTTGTGTAGTGTGTTGTGACAGCTGCGTGTTTGTTAGCTGTGACAACAGGGTCTTAATTTTGACCTTAAAGAGTCAAGTATTTTGTTTATTTAGCAAACATTTAGAAAATTGTGTTTGGTTAAATTGGTCTAATGTTTCAGAAAATGTGTTTTGGCTTATGGAAAAAAACTGTAAAATTAATTACTAAAACATTAGAAAAGAAGATTTCAGCCATGAAATGTTATTGTTTTTAAGCAAAAAATAAAAAGTCAGAAATAATAATGCAAAAAAAGGGAAGACAAAAAAAAAACTGTAAATGTCTTCCTGCTTTTATACCAATAACAAACTCATTAAAACAGATCTCACAGTTGCAGCTTTTTCTGAATCAAGAACTTAGATTCAGTTTTCTCCAGAGTTGGGAAATGTGATCATTTTTTTGTTTGTTTGTTTTACTGAATGATGTCGTTTTCTTTACAATCTCTTTCTAAGGTTTATTAATTTAAAAATGTCAGAACTTCCAGGTTATTTAATGAAAGTAATTAGATCAAATTTGAAAACCATTTAAACAATTCTGACAGTTTTATCTTTTTCTACATGTAAGAAAATCAGAAGTTGGCTCCAGTTTTGTCCAGAGTTGGGAAATGTTGGACCTTCCTTTCCTGTGTTTACCTGAAAAACACATACATTTATACAATCATTGATTTTCTTTTTATCTTTTTACCAGACAAACCAACTACAGTCTCTCCCAGGTTTATAAATGGGCTGAAAATTAGGAAAAATGACAGAATTTCAAGGTTAATTCCATGAAAGTAACTAGATAAAACTACAAACCCATTAAAACAATTCTGACAGTTTTATATTTTTCTACATGTAATAAAATCAGAAGTTGACTCCAGTTTTGTCCAGAGTTGGGAAATGCTGGACTTTCTTTCCCAGCATCACCTGCTCAGTTGTTGGATTCAGCAGCTGCTGCTTTTGATGAGGAAACAGCTTCTAGAAGGAGTATAAATATCTGCAGAGTCTGCATGTTCCAGCATCTGACAGAAGAACTGAGACAAGAGTCATCAAGTTCTAGAGCAATCTGACTGAGAATCTTCTCCAACATCTCCAACATCCAAAGATGAAGAGCTTCATTGCTGCAGTTTCTCTGGCTGTTCTTCTGACATTTGTCTGCTTTCAGGAGAGCTCTGCTGTTCCAGTCACTGAGGTAAGAAGTTGATTGAAAGGATTCTGTCCTTCAGTCCTGATTCTGTCAAGCTGTTGCTGAACGGATGAAATCCTCTGAAAGGTCCATGAGCTGGAGGGAACACTGACTGATGACAGTCCACTTCCTGCTGATCTCAAGATGCCAGTGACCTCATGGAAGGTGAGTTCACCTCAACAAGTCAATGAAAGAGAGTTATGTCGTTTTCTTTAGAATAGTGTGAAGCTGAGAAAGCATCAAGCTGCAGATGATCAGTGTCCTCTTGTGTGTCCCAGACGCTGTATGACATCAGGAAGAAGCGTGAGGCCAGAGCTGCAGGCTGTCGTTTCTGCTGTGGCTGCTGTGGAATGAGTGGATGTGGAGTGTGCTGTCCTTTCTGAGACCACCAGCTTCTACTTCCACCAGATCTTCACCGCAGTCTTTCATTAAACGAATGTCCATAACATGAATGCATTCATAATAAAGATCAGTTTGTCATAAACAAATCTGTTTGGATGGTGATTTAACTTTAAAGTCAGGATTTATCTGTGCAACATTTACAGTTTTTAATATATTTATTTAATGATTAATGAGTAATAATGCATGTAAGTGAACAAAAAAAGGATTTTCGTTCTGTTAGGAGGCAGTATTTTGTGTATGAGATAAGATGTATTGATAGCATGTGAGTCCACATTCAGAATGATTCCCCTCTTTTACAGAAAAACAAATTCTTCTGGTAAACGTCTTGAAACTTCCATCTAACAGTGTCATTTATGGGGCTTAGAGATGCTCCTTCAGAGTAAAAGCCCCAAATTAATTAATTTGTAAAGGGAACAAACCACTTTAACCAATCTTCTAGAGTGACGTTGGAGTCCTGAGTCTTCTCCTGTAACAATATGAGTTAAAATTTATATAAAGTTATAAATATAAATAACTACAAAATCCCATGTCTTTTTTCTTTTTTATCATGTGCTGCTGGTTTCACTTCTCCAGAGAACAAATAGCACAGAAATAATCCCAGTTTCTCTTCATCTCTTTATTCTGTTTGTATTCCACATCTTTCTAGTTATTTCCTTTTATATTGCAAATCTTAAAATCAAGTTTATTAGGTAAAGAAAAGCAAACCAGGGACACTTAGAAGGCAACATAGTTTCTTAAGATAATAAGATTTTGGAGCAATGCTACATGAATATCAGTGAGATTTCTGCAAAAGTCGTGGTTTACAGTCTAAATCTGTTCAGTAACATTTCTGTTTCAACCTGTTAGTTTTTCAATGTGACTAACATTTGATTCATGCTACTTTTAGATTTTAGTAATTAAAATATTTTTAAACACACTATTATCAAAGTAAACATTGAAAATTAGATTTCAGCGTGTGAATTGTGAAGCCATAAATCTACTTTTCTAACCTCAAAATAGAAAGAAGAAAAAGGAAAACAAGAAAGTGTCCATCTAGACTTTATTTTTAGAATCTGTGCTGCCAGTCCTGAACTTTTTTCTTGGCCACATGGACCGAGAGGAAAGGTTTAGGTCATTATGGTTAAAGTTCAACGAGAAAATGAGCGACTGTTTCTGCAGCTCATGGCCCAGTCACAAATCAGTTGTGGTGCGTCGGCGATGGGTAAAACCCGGGAAATTTGAACAAAATCTTGAGACAGATCTCACGATTTTGCACCCGTCGGAGGTGCTCTCCGGACGCCCACGGCTTGTCGCAGATTTTTTAGCCATTGCCACACCCGGCGCGGTCCCCAACTTTGAACTTAAAGTTTAACGATTGCTCGCAAGATTTTACACCCATTTTGGGCATCCCAGACACAATCTCCAATGACTTATGATACCCTCCGATCATTCGGAGGCGTCCTCCGAATAATCTGAGACTAGTCGCAAGATTCTGTGTGGGATTGGAAATTCCGGTTGAGATTCAATGTCAGCGATTAGTCTCCAGCACCGTCAGACTGAATAGGAGGCGCCCTGCGACGATTCGTACGCCTTCTGTGATCGTCAACGACGACGAAAAGACCAAGGGGAGGAGGAAAGGGGAAAGAAGGAGGAAAGGGGAAAGGGCAAAAACAGGTAGCCAGAGACCGGGGGGGGTGGGGATTAAAAGAAAAGACGCTCGCAGATATTGTCTCTGATCGCCTCCGATGGAATCGTAGGGTACCGTAGGTCATCGGGGATTGTGTCTGGGATGCCCAAAATGCATGTAAAATCTTGCGAGCAATCTTAAAATTTTAGGTCCAAAGTTGGGGACCGCGACGGGTGTGGCAATGCCTAAAATATCTGCGATAAGCCGCAGGCGTCCAGAAAGCGCCTCCGACGGGTGCAAAATCGTGAGATTTGTCTCCAGATTTTGTGCAAATTTCCCGAGTTTTACCCATCGCCGACGCATCGCAACTGATTTGTGACTGGGCCATAATACCTGACAGATCGCCGACATTGTGACTGGGCCATCACCGCTCCTCCGGGGATGGATCAAATGTGGAGAACACATTTCACACACATAGGAGGGTGACAGATGATGGGAATTTAACTTTAAATGTAACTTTTAAAACATGCAACCAACAACAAAATCCAGCCTTGGACACATTTAAAATATCTGCAGGCAATGCACCAACGTGCGTCTTGGTTGTACATATAACGCGTGACCAGCATGACTTTGTAGCACTTTTCTACTGGTCACACGTACATACGCCCAAATAACGTCAGCCAAAAACAGACAACAACCTTTACAACAAGTATCACAAATAAACAGTTTTCTTTAGTGTCACAAAACTGTCTAGATGAAAATAATAGAATGATTTTTTTCAAAGAAAGAGTTTAATTCAAATCAATTTCACCACGTCTGTTTAATATGAACAAAAAGACTTGAACATGTTTGAACTCTTCACAAAGTAAAACACTTTATGTCAATCTCCTGCATTTTCCACAGTTATTTTTCCTTTAGTATCGTTCCTTTGAGGATCCGTAATGTTGAAATGTCATTTTGATGTAAAAGAAAAAGAGTAAAAATCAGGACAGAAGAAAATTCTTTCAACAAATTAAAACATATTGTTGATATTTCTATGGATATTAGTTTTGATCCTCTGATAGATAAAAAGAAGAGCATAAACATCAATTATTATCTGAAATGAACATTGAGTTTAACGGAAATACATTGTTAATGGAATAATTGCTAAATTACGCAACAAACAGCCCTCTCTTCCACACAATGATAATCAAGCAGCTGAACTTAATTCAAGTGTTTTCACCTCCAGATTCAAACGAGTTTTTCCACATTTATATGGAGGTAATTTAAAGTCAAATTTATTAAAAATGTCAAAACCATTTTTAATAAATTATGTAAATTCAGCTGTTTCTACATCAAATAACTAGAACTGTGTTTCAGTTTTCTCAGAGCTGGGAAATGTTGGACCTTCCTTCCCTGTGGTTACCAGAAAAACATACATTTATTCAATCATTGATTTTTTTTTTTTTTTACCAGAAAAAAAACAGCTACAGTCTCTTTCACAGTTTTTTTTTAAATTATAAAAAATAATGATGAAAATGTCAGAACTTCCAGGTTATTTTATTGAAAGTAATCAGAAAAAATTACAAGACCGTTTAAAAAATTCTCACAGTTTTTTCTTTTTCTACATGTAATAAAATCAGAAGTTGACTCCAGTTTTGTCCAGAGTTGGGAAATGCTGGACTTTCTTTCCCAGCATCACCTGCTCAGTTGTTGGATTCAGCAGCTGCTGCTATTGATGAGGAAACAGCTTCTAGAAGGAGTATAAATATCTGCAGAGTCTGCATGTTCCAGCATTTGACAGAAGAACTGAGACAAGAGTCATCAAGTTCTAGAGCAATCTGACTGAGAATCTTCTCCAACATCTCCAACATCCAAAGATGAAGAGCTTCATTGCTGCAGTTTCTCTGGCTGTTCTTCTGACATTTGTCTGCTTTCAGGAGAGCTCTGCTGTTCCAGTCACTGAGGTAAGAAGTTGATTGAAAGGATTCTGTCCTTCAGTCTTGATTCTGTCAAGCTGTTGCTGAACGGATGAAATCCTCTGAAAGGTCCATGAGCTGGAGGGAACACTGACTGATGACAGTCCACTTCCTGATGATCTCAAGATGCCAGTGACCTCATGGAAGGTGAGTTCACCTCAACAAGTCAATGAAAGAGAGTTATGTCGTTTTCTTTAGAATAGTGTGAAGCTGAGAAAGCATCAAGCTGCAGATGATCAGTGTCCTCTTGTGTGTCCCAGACGCTGTATGACATCAGGAAGAAGCGTGAGGCCAGAGCTGCAGGCTGTCGTTTCTGCTGTGGCTGCTGTGGGATGAGTGGATGTGGAGTGTGCTGTCCTTTCTGAGACCACCAGCTTCTACTTCCACCAGATCTTCACCGCAGTCTTTGTCGCACAATTTTTACAATATATAAATGCATTCACAATAAAGATCAGTTTCCCTAAAAATTATTGTTGGCACTCTTTTTTTCTGTTGTGCACAAAAATGCAGGTAAAATGATGTATTGATGGTGTTATTCACTTTTATCAGTAAAAAAGGTTTAATAGTCCCTTCTATATGATGTAACAAATGATTTGAATATAAACACATATAAACACATTTCTAAAAAATAGGTGAAAAAGGCAGTCTTATGTGTTTTATTCTGCTCAAAATCTGTCTAAAGAAAAAAAAAAAAAAAAAGAAAAAAACCTGTTGAGACTGAAACCCCAAATCTGTAATTGTTTCAATCTACGTTTACTTAAGTAACCTCACTAATTTGTTTATATGGATTTCTGGGCTGTATACTGTGTTATATAATATTATGTATATTAATATTATATAGTTAAAATATACATCATATTATGCATATTTTAACTTTATGCTTTGGTTGTTTGTGCTTTTCTTTAGCACCCCTAGAAAAGTGATTCTAGATCTGACCTAGTGAATTAGTTTTTGTTAAATATTATGGTTTATTTGTCAAGTTTTCCAAGAATTTGTCAGCAGATAAGAGAAAAAATAAATAAAAATAAAAAGATGTTTCAGACTGTTAAAAAAGCTTTTTATTTTTTTAAACTATTTTCATTCTGAACTAATGCAAGTTTTGGTCTCAACAGCTTTTTATGTGTCTATATTAGTGTAAGTAATATATTTTTAAATAATTTATTTTTCTTTTAATTGAAAAAAACAAAAATAGTTTAAAAATTGATGAAATAAATAAGGGTTTCCTTTGTCTGATGGCAACAATGGCAGCAGAGATGTCAAACAATTCACTCCATTTTGTTCCACACTTCTTTTTTGAACAGTTTGAGCTCAACCCGACTTCCTCCATGAACAGTAGTAAATCCTGCTGTGACATCAGAGTCTAACGTCAAGTGTTTCATCATATTCTCACTGTTTGTTGTACCCGCTGTCCCCAGCAGAGGGTCAACAGCCTTAATGGTAAATACTGAGCACCATGTGTTGCATATTACAGCTGTTGGTTCTGCAGACTTGTGTCAAACTGAAAGTTCAGAGAAGAACTAATCCTAGAGAGCCTCGGTGCTGTTAACTGGAGTACAAGTAAGTATGACTTATGGCCACTGTGGTGTGAGTGTGTGTGCTGATGTGTTGCTTCCAACTTGGCTGACTCACTACACACACAATATTAAAGGAAAACATCCGGAAACAAAAGGACACCGTTTGGGACTGAAAATGTATAAACTGCTTGTCTGAATCTTGGTGGACTCCTACACTGATCCCACCCTCATGCAGCCTTGCAGGGGGTTGAGCAGCATGCCAAGCCCGCCTCACATCCAGACAGATGCCTGCTTTATACCCCATACCACAGAGCTGCCGCAAACCAAACAAGGAGATAGTAAATGAGTGCAGAGGCTGTAAGCTTCCTCAGACAGGCACACACACAAACAAACTATGTGGTGTATTTGAATCCGACTCACAGCCCCCACCCACCAACACACACACAGTAGATTGTTCATCTGCAAACGGACCATCTCTGTTTCAAATTTATGATAGTTTTCAAAGAAAAAATTTGAATTCTTAAAAAGTGAAGAATTACATTTTTTTATTTAAAATTTTACGGACAGAATAAAAAAAAATATTAAGAAAACAGTGAGAGATGGCCATCTGGAATCTCATAACACCCAAACTTTACAGAATGTGCCAAATACAGTCGGTTTATTGGGATGCTCATCCTAACTAACATGATTTCAAATTTGCCTTTTAAGTGCCAAATTATAAACAAAGTCACCACAAGCAGCTATGTAGGAAGAACTTAAAATATATATATATAAAACACACAGAAAATTTAGACATTATCCGGTATTCTTTTAGTCTAGTGCTTTATTGCTAGTCAATCCAGTTGTGTAAAGATTGTCTGAACTGTTTGCATCAAGGTTTCTGTGACCTTTAATAACTATCAGCCAAAAAAAGATGGTAAGACACATTGATTAAGAATAAGTCAATGCTTGTATTACATCTTCTCTGCGGAAAAGTGTGTCACACTTGGTAATAGAGAGGGTAAAACACCTGAAAATATAACATTTTGCCAAGATATGACCACACAGTGTGGTATAATGTTCCTCTTGTATTATCTTGATGCTTCTTAAGTCCCATATTTCTTAAAAATGTGACCAAAACCCAGAGAGAAACAAAAATGGTGACTGAACAGAACAGTGCAGATAACCTGACAAGGAAGAACTTAAAAAAAACAGACACTTAAATAGACTGAGGGTCATTAACTGAACTGAAGACAGCTGTGGATCATGACAAACCTGAAAATGATGTGACTGAGGGACAAAACCCAAACTAAAGTCCTCAATCCTCATATTCTGATGAGGTCTGTTGGACAACTCTCATCTAGCTTCCTATGCAAAAGGTGTAAGAGTGACAAGCCTCATCCTACATCCCTGTTCAAAGAGGGTCATTAAGAAATTCTCTTACCCTTCTTTTTTGCTCAAAATAACACAATTACACAGAGGTTCAGATTTGTAAATCATATAACAAAGCAAATAAGCAAGCTGTTTCCTCCTGTGAAACAGTGACTATGTCACAACAGCAAGGCCTTCTGGTTTGTAGTTTAGTAAGATAAGACATTTGTTTTATATTGGTGCACCGAATTGTACAATTTGATGCTGAATGCTGTTACGCAAACTCTTGCATGCTTTATTTTTCTTTTCCAATCCTAGACTCTCTTTTAGGGTAAATATTAAAACCTGCTATTGCTTTCTACAGTCTTTCCTGTTTTAGGTTAAACCAGCAACAACAGAAAACTGAGTATGAACAAGAAGTTTAACTCTTCACAGTAGAGTCTGGGAAATGTGCTCACTTCCTCCTTCAGAAGTAGAAACAAAGAGAAGATTGAACGTTGCAGTGAGGCCAAGACTTCCCCTGCAGTTTACCTGATTAAACACATTTCTATAGGCCCCATAAAACCTGCATGGCTGAGGGTGATGCTGCTCTGCTGGGACCACCCCTGGCTCCTGTTGTCTTTGGGCACTGCTGTGCCTCTCAACCTGCACTCTTAGTTTAGGGATAATGACTGTTCGCACATTGGCTGCATGTATATATGCATAAATGAATAATTCTGGGGCAGATCCTCCAAAGTGAGGCAAAGGTTGCTTCTGAGGCATGCTGCTGCATAATCCGGTTCTGAATGAAAGCAGAGCGGGGGACAAACATTCCAGAACAATGAAGCCTTCCTTTACCCCCTGCTGTATCCATACCCACTTAAAATCTGATTACCTACAATTCAACATTTGGCTCAAGTAAACTGGCCCCCTGGAACCAGCACAGGGCCACTGCAGAACAACACTCAGAAGCCATGAGTGTCAGCTGTGGCTCACATACAGCCTTTCAGGCCCTTACAGAGCACATTATATCCAATTCAAGTGGTCTTAATATACTTTAATAAGATCTGTTTTTGATTAATTCTCCCTTGAAACCGGTAGTAGCACAGCTACCAGGCAGTGGGCACATATAAAAGTTTGAATGAATGGAGCAGGACTGCCAGAAAGTCAGGAGGTGGAAACAGAAATCCTGGAGGATTTGTCCTCACCAGCTGGCTTTCCAGTCCAATATAATGGTGGTGCCCATGGCTCACAAAGCTGCAGTAAGGGGAAATGTTTGCCCGGTCTGTTATGTGCTCAAGGTGTGCTCTATACGATTCAGTTGAAGTCATAAAAGCCTTGTGTGTCACATCCTAAGTGGAAGTACAGAGCTGCTCTGCGTATGTTTCCCTCAAGCAAACATGGACAATGGCCCTGTGTTGAGCTTCGATTCTGAAGTACTGTATGTCAAAAAGTCAGGCATTCCAGAACCCCCCCCCCCCAAAAAAAAGAATAATATTCATTACTACATCATAAGGAGAAGGTTGATGTAAAAAGCACGCTTGTTCTAAACAGCAGATGAGGAAATTAGGGAAAAAAACAATAAGTTATTACACCTGTTTTAGTAGTGGAATTCCGTACCTCATAACATTTTCCCCATTCATCATCTTAACCAAAACCAGAAAATGTCTCTAATTCAGCCTTGCAGTACCCAAAAAGAGCAAAGATGTTCAAGAAGAAGAAGAAGCTCAGGATATCATTACCAAAGCTCCATGTCCACCTCTGAGTTTCATTTTCTAAACTGCTACAAAGCAAATCGCTGTTATGGACAATAAAGTTTTATTGAAGGACATGTTTATTTGTGGGACTAACTTGTTATCAACCAACTCAGAATGATGCCAAACTCCTTGCAGAGAGTTCACTTTGAATGAAATTGTTGCAATTAGGAGAACGTTTGGTCATAAAAGTCAGCCATTAATGCCCCCGTTTAGCCGATTTGTACACACTATGATGTTGAACATATGGCAAATGTGTTTCAAAAATGTCTGCAACTCCTTTGACACCACTCAGTTCCTGCTCATTGCTGCCCTGCCAAACATTATGGTGAACACATATAAAGGTTAATGACTCCAGATTTCCTTCAACTCAAAGAGCATGCAATGGATCATTATATAGTTATTAAAAACAGGCAATTATTGGGCCGTTTAATGTCCCCGGAAATCTTATTTTGCTCCACCAGTGTCACAACTTCCACTCCTGCCATTTACATTGGAAAAGTTTGCATCACATGTCCCACAACTGCACACTTTGAAAGTTGCAGGTGGATGGAGTGCAGAGGCCACGATGTTGTGCGAGTTACATACAATAAGTGCAATTATGCAGCAACCTGCGCTACAAGCACACACTGCTATCGACAATCCGTACAATTTAAAGGCCGCTGGGTTGCTTCCTGTCGGTGGTTGCCCTCATTGTGCCTTTGAAGAAAGTCGTAATAATAGGATCCAGCAGAACTAATGAAAATGCTCTCTGTCAGATTAAAAGGGAGCTTCAGATCCACGTAACCGCATTCAGCACAAACAGCAAAACACACTCAGAGGCAGAGACACACAAGTTTACAGAAGTGGTTTACATGAGAAGTTCTTCTGATGTGTGGATCACTCCTATCTCTCCTAAAGACACAGAATACTCTCAGTGTTCTACAGTTGGAGAAACACAAACGACTGAAGAGCTGTGGCTGTCAGATGAACTGGAAGTGGCATGAAATCATTAGTTTACTGTCTTTTTTCCATTGAGTATGCAGCAGTTTGATGTATGTGCTTTAGTAGTTTTGTGTGCCCAATGAATTCACCTCAGTGCAGTTTCCCTTCCTCAGGTTTAATCCCCAGTCTGGAGCATTGATAGTCTGGCCTGGAGGATGACATCTGTGAATCGTTCATTAACTTGTAACCAGCAGCAGATGTCTTTTAAAACAGCGAGCTGCATCCACGCCTTATTTCATTCCAAGAGACGACCGTTTTTGCCTGCTGTGCCCACAGCGCTCCTTCCTAGTTTCTCTTGTGCTACCAGCGATCACACTGAAACAGAAAGTGCTGCTCACTCCATGATATTCGTTCATGCGAGATAATAAAGGACATTTTAACATTATTTTCTCAAAACTCGCATGTTTAGTCCGAAATAACTTATAGGAAGATGTTTTTATTTGGCTGTCCACTCAGTCAAACAAGAGCTCAGTTTCATTCCATGGTGATAACCCTTAAGTGATCCCCCCATGGATACTAAGTGGCTGATAGGAACGGTCATATTGGAACAATGAAGTGAATTTGGTTTGAAAGCTCAGATGCGATGTCCTCTCTGGGGCAAAAATTCAATGTTTCAATGTTTGAATTTCACAATAGCTCTTTGTCATGTTTAGAACCGAGCAAAATTTTGGAAAAAGGTTCAGGCTAATGATGCAGCTACTAAAATGGGCGTGCCAAAGTCTTCCTTTTCCACTCCAACTCTGAAGCCTCCACTTGTAGTCAATAGATCTATTAGCGTCTTCATTTTTCTCATCTGAGCTGAAATCTGGTTCAAAGCTGCATAGCTCCAATATTGAGCGTTGTTGTTTTGCTACTCTAATACTGAGGGAAGCTGTAAACTAGCATGAGAGAGGATAAACAAAGGCTTGATAGGATATCAGCGATGCTAACTTTAGTGCTCACAACCCGGAATCGTGCTTCTAATGACCTGCAGAAGGTCTTAAAGATTAACAGGCTTTTTGAGCTTATTTTACAATTTTACAAGAGAAAAAATATAGTTGGAGTAGGACTTCAATGATATGAAGCTTAAAGCTGTGTTTATGCTGAACGCATTTTGCACTTCTGGGGCTTCCAGTTTTAATATTGTTATGGTTTGCTGTTTTCCTTTACTGGTTTTAGTGTTGTGTTTTTTTTGCTTATGTTTTTTTTCTGTTTGTGCTTCCACAGGGTGGCGTGGAGGAGGAGGCGTGGCTTTCTCTACATGGTGGCCTTGCACACCTGCTTCCCATCTTTAATTTCTGCACCTTTAAAAGCCTCTCCCTGGTTCCTCCAACATGTCAGGTTATTTCCTTTCACTTTGGTCCCTTCCTGGTTCCAGTGAAGCTTTTGTTGGCCTAGCTTACTGCCTCCGCTGCCAGTATGCTTCCTTTTGTTATTTTTTTGTCATCGTGAGGCTAACAAACCTTCTTTAATTATCCATCTCTTCAGACTCTGCTCTGGGATCTGTCTACTCACCATGACATATATTAAGTCAATGTACAGATGCAATCAGAAGTCCTGCAGGACATTTCGAGTATTGGGTGTGACACGTCTGTCTGACAGCACTTTGGCAAAGAAGACGTGTCACATCATACAATCAGGGGCTCTGCTTTGGCATGTCACGAGTTGACATGATCATCAGGTGATGTTCAATACCAGCTTTTAGGAGAATTGGATCATTTTCCACCTGAACTTTAGAATAGTTTTCTTTTTTTCATTGAGCCAAACATGAAAAGTTGGTCTAGCTTCATTCTTGTTTATGTTATTTTTTTCACTCCTCGGACTAATGATGAACAGCAATTTGTCAAACTGGGTCACAGAGAGACTAAAGTACAGCTGGAACTGGATTCAAATATAACTACTGCAGTAAATGGTGATCCTCATTGCACCTGGTGAATCTCTGAATGATCTCATGAACCCAGATGTGGAGACGCAATTACTGATGCCTTTGTAGAGCTCTTCAAAATAAATAAACCTGATCTCTCTACATCATCTGTGTCCTCCATGTATTGTAAATGACATATTTGCTTTCATGTAGTGATGAGGATGTAAACTTTAGGCAGTAGCTCCTCCCACACACAGCAGGGGTAACTGGTCTATGAACACATGTGGACAAATGTCAATTAGTGAATTTGCTGTGCATCGAAAGAGGTGTGTTTCTGTGTGAACACAGCATTAGACCTTAATACCCCATCCAGTGAGGGGGCAGTAATTACTCATTTGCTTGTATACTAATGGACAATCATTAAAAAGTTGAGATTTAAAAGGTTTTGTAAAGCTATCATCTGGTTTTATTAATTTACTTAGTGGCTCATCCTGAGCTGCTGCTTGCTTACTATTATGGGGTGTTACGGTATTGACAATGGACAGTTTAGTAATCACACCAAAATTGAGGCATATGAAAGTCTTCTAAACTATTTTCAAGTATTAGTTTTGAATTTTTTTCCTCATAATTTCAGGTACACCACATCTAGTAGATGTGTTACATTTACGGAAGTTGAAAAAGTTCCTGGTGCAGGTATGGACCAACCTGTGCCCACTCAGCAGCTGGAGTGGAACATTTGAGCCTTCATTATGGAGAGAAATTAGACTCACTTGG
>NW_023416881.1:573698-576759 GCF_002922805.2 Oryzias melastigma | reverse complement strand
CAAGTGAGTCTAATTTCTCTCCATACTTCATGGCCACCATAGTGGAGAAACAAGGGCAGAGCACCGGTATTGGAAATCCGTCCCAGCCAGATTTAATTCTGGGACTTGAACCAGCAACCCTTTAGCCAAAAGCCCATGTCATTAACCACCAAACCACAGTCCTTTCTCAAGATTTCAACATTCATTAAACGTCTGCAGCCACAAAAGCCTTACTTATGCTTACTAGTTAAAACGATATTAAATAAAATAATTTTTGTGGTGGATTAAACTGGAAGCGTTGTCAGAAAGTGTGAGTGAGAGCAATTTTTTGGTAGACATCATTAACCTCCCGACTCCCTCAGACGGCCGTGCCATTCTGTCATTTATGCCTTTCAACATTTAAAGGTTAAAATTAGCTGTAGTATATTTTTAGACCACAAAATAGACCACTTCTGCATTGATGTGTACCAGGATGGAAGAAAGTATCTAGCAGATTTAAGGTTTTATGTGCTTTGGATTGGTCAAATATCCTTTTCACTTCATTTAGCCAGTTTTGTGGCTCCTTGGGGCAAATGTCCCTCAGAGTAAATGTTAAGTTGTGAAAATGAGTAGCCTCTGGTGTAAAATCCACAAACACCTGGGAAAGATGTTCGGCAACTTCGGCGTCCTGCATGGAGCACACAGACATTTCCTCCATGATATCCACCCTGTGGAAAGATCATGTGTAAATGTTCTGGATGGGGGAGGGACAAACCAGAGCAGGAAAACTGTGGTTGGGCTGATATGTGACGGAGTGTAATTCATCTGCTACTGTGCATCCTTAAGCTGTCTGGCAGATCTGGAATTTTTTCCTCTTTTCTCCCTGTACTTGGGTTTAAACTCCATGGATCTAGGGCAAAATTATCCATGACTTTTTCTGAACTGATTTAGTAACATTTTACATGGCTTCATGGATGTTTCAAAGGTCATAAAAGCAAGAGTGCTGATTGATTAAGTGTGGTGCGACCAATGGAAAACGTCTAAAATCAAGTTGTTAGAGAGTTACAGAACGACACGTGCTAGCTTTGTAGCTCTCATGAGGAAACGGTTAACAGTGCCGTCATGCCGTTAAGGCCCAACAGACCATATCCAATAATTTGGTTTGAGGTAGAAGTCGTATCGTGCAGCGAAAACTTAATGGATTTCCCAAACATCTGCACTCAGAAGTGAGACAAGGATGCAATGGATTCTGAGTTTAGCTGCATGTATTATAGCTACAGACATTACTGAAAGGCTTTAGCATCATACAGACACAAATAATGTTGATTTAATAAAACACAATGTACACATATGCAGTCCTATGACCATACATTTGCTGGAGCCTAACCAATAAACATTGAATACGTCAAGCGTTGTTTTGTTTTTGTTTTTTTGTTGCTTTTTTTTCTTCATTTCAAAGCATTGAAATCAGTAGATGAGGTCAAATGAACGCAAAAAACCTACAACACTTGCATGACAGACGTAAACTTCTTCTGCATGTTAAAGATACACACCGCTATAAGGAAGTTAAAGAATATCTTAGCATAATAGTTACAGCACGAGGCAAAATTACAAATTATCACTGAACCAAAAACAAAAAAAAAAGAAAAAAGTACAAAACTGAATTAATAAATAAATCAAATATATACCATTTAAATGAAGTAGCTACGAGTGGCTAAGTTTATTATTTTCAATTATTTTAATCTGTAGCTTGTATTACAACCTTTTTTTCTTATTATTATTTCTAAAACATTTAGAACGATGAACGAGTCAATACTGAAAATACAGTAATAAGCTTTTATAATTAGAACAACTATGTACATGGGAGTGTTGCCATGCTAGTCGAGTGACGATATTGTTTTTTGTTCTTGGACGACACTTTACAGTTACAGCATCAAGCAGTCTGAACGTAAACAGTTTGTGCTGAGAATAAAATACTTTGCCACTATGCATGGTAATTTCTTTAATATTACTCTCAAGAATGTGCAGAACATAACGGTCACTCATGGGAACACTCAGTCTCCATTTGGAGGGAAGGTGAGGCTAGCTTGGACATAAATACATGAATAATAAAACAGTCTCTCTCAGTCTGAGGTGCCCATGCGTGTCCATAGGCATCGTTGGCTTCCACTGAACCTCCTCCGCTTCTTCATCCTTCCCCCGAGCAGCTCAGCTTCCCTCCACCAATCGTTGCTCTCCTCTTTGCTCTCCCACCTTCACCTTCACCTCAAGAGGCCCCGGCACCTTCTATCACCCTGGACGGTTAATGACTTCGCCAATAACAGGAAATTAGGTCAGTTCTGTCCGCTTTGAAGGTCCTCCTTTGAGGAGTGGGGCTGGGGGAGGGGCCAGAGAAGCAGCTGGAGGCTGAGCATGTTGGGTACTGATTTGACACGTTTTCAGAAAAGTGGATCTGTGAGGCGGGCAGTGTCCCGGTAGGTAGAGCTGAGGTGGGCTGGAAGGCAGGTGGCGAGGTGGTGACATTAGTCAGTAAGAATATGGGTGCAGCAGCAGCAGCTAGCAGCTTTGCGTTTGTTCACTGGGTGGTTTCAGTTCTCACTGGCTGGAGCGAGCGGAGGCCAAGTGGTCGCTGTGCTGGTTTTGGGCCCGAAACCGCAGCCTCTGCTTGTTCTTCTTCTTTGGCTCTTTGGATCGGTGCTTCCCTGAACCACCTGGATTAACAAACAGGAGAAGAGAGAATGGTTAAGTCATTACTACTCTGACTGGCTGTGGTTTTAACAGCCTTATGTCAGGTACTTTTCATTTTCAGAGAACCTCATGCTGGGATTCAATGAGTTCGCTAATGTATTGTAAAGCTTTGGTTTAGTGACATGCCCAATAAAACGGCTGTACTGTCAAATGTACCGTCACAAGTTTCGAGCACCATGATGTCAACTGTATAAAGACATCTCTGCAGGTGTCTCCACCTTTCTTATTCAGAAATAATTCACGATGATCACACAGACAACTTATTTATACAGTAAAAAGAACTCAAAGTTTAGGATTTGGTAGAAAACTATACAGCAGGTGTGTCAAACTCAATCATACAAGTCCCAAAAGGTTG
>NW_023416881.1:563593-573349 GCF_002922805.2 Oryzias melastigma | reverse complement strand
GATGTCATTAAAGGAGTTCAAAGATTATTGTCTTTTCTCTACAGGGTGAAACAAAATGTATAACTATGGTCCTGGAACAGCCAAACACAGAACAAATAGAAATATCAATAAGATTAAATTGAGCTACTTCGGATGAAATATTGCTAATAAAGGAAACAGACTGTTTTATGTCTGCAGCATCTTGTAATACTGTATTACAGACTCACATAAGGGGAGAATGAACAAAAATCCTCATGACTAGTGTCATAGGTCCCTAGGTAAAGTCTCACATGTCCCAGGACCAAAGGCCAAGTCTCCAGTATTATTTCTTGTTTTAGGATTTTTTTGTTCTCTAATACTTAATTTTTCAGTAATTTTCAAGCATGTTTTTAGGATCTTCATGTTTTTATTTTTCATTTTGTTACATTAACCACAGTTTAAAAAAAACAACAACTCTAATTTATCATGTGTTGCGATAAGTTGATCTATTTTTTATGAAANNAAAAAAAAAAAAAAACTACTCTAATTTATCAATTTGTTGCGATAAGTTGATCTATTTTTTATGAAAAATACTTTGTATTGGGTATATTATATCAGGCAATAATTACCCAGCAAAAGTGACGGTGTAACTTTTTATAGAAATAGCGTTCTAGGGTTATTTAAACTTTATTAATATGTTCTGTTAGAGTTGTAGCAATGAAAAAAGAAGAAACTGAAGGGTGGGGGATAAAATAGAAAAGAGTGGCACCCATCTTTAACAAACTACTAGGAACGTGTATTTATAAGTACTTCTTTTAAAGTTCCTTTTAGAATTTTACCTAATAGATTAAATGATCAAGCATAATGCCCTCAAGATAATCTGTCGTTATAGACAATTGTCTTTAACCAATATAGACTTCAGAATAGGTCTTCACATCAAACTGCAAATTCAATGTTCTTTCAGCTATTAATTATAAAAATTATTAAAAGGGACACCCCAAGGCTTTTACTGATTTTCATAACGCAGAAAAAACAGCTTTTAGAAACTTTACTTGGATTTTCGAAAGGAAAAATTTGTTTTTCTGTGCAAGACAAATTAAAGGGACTGACCCATCAGCAAATTCTGTTTCTTTGATTTGTTCCTCAAGAAAACACATTTATATCTTGAACTCCATCAGTGAACTGTTTATGCAAGTCTTAATTTTTTTAACTATTGAGAATCAGAAGTATATAATTTCTTATACATAAAATATTACAGATATTGACAACTTTGCAGAAGTCTAATTTTTGTAGGAAAACAAATTCTTGTTGTTTTTTTTAGGACCAAACTATAAATAAATGCCTCTTTAGCACAACACCTTTTACTATCACAGTCATGAAAAGGCGATACAAGTGCGGGAAGTTGCGTAACTCCCTTTCCAAGTTGAAGAGGTCCTGCTGCCTGGGGTTAATCCATCCAAGGTTTTACTGAGATGGGCAAAGCATGCTGGGAACTGACTTCCTGCTACGTGAAAGCCTGTGTGGTGGAGGCTGTGTGCACTCTCCCGCTCTCTGCGACAGGGAAAACTTCGGCTACCGAACCACAAGGCAACAATCTGGCTGCCAAGGCCACAAATAAGATAACGAGGTGTGTATGCGAGATGTGTGTGTGTGTGCAGGCGTGGGGGGCGGGGGTGAGTGTGAGGGAATTTGAGGGGAAAAGAAAACCTAATGGGGGGAAAAGTGGAGTAAGGCTCAGATGATGAGGCACTATCTGAATGCTGATCTAGACCTCAGCAAAATAAGCCACGTTAAAGTTCAAAGAGATGGGAAGCAGACAAAGTTGGAATAAAAACTTGCAGCTTTATTCTGCTTTTTTTTAAAACCCCTAAATTGTCATTGAAGTCAAAAAATGGGCGTACATTTTTTTTTTTTTTTTAAAAACAAGCTGTTTTTTTCTGGTTACTATCTAGTGCTCGCTAGAAAGTAACTGGTGCTAACCAGATGGTAACGGGTGCACATCAGATAGTTTTTCATGCTCACCAAATAGTAACTGGTGCTCACCAGATAGTAGCAAGTGTGCACCAGATATTTTGTAGAGCTCACCAAACAGTAACTGGTGCTAACCAGATAATATCTGGTGATCACTAGACAGTAACTGGTGCTAACCAGATAACATCTAGTGCTCACCAGATAACATCTAGTGCTCACCAGATAACATCTAGTGCTCACCAGATAATATCTAGTGCTCACCAGATAATATCTAGTGCTCACCAGATAATATCTAGTGCTCACCAGATAACATCTAGTGCTCACCAGATAACATCTAGTGCTCACCAGATAATATCTAGTGCTCACCAGACAGTACCTGGTGCTCACCAGACAGTACCTGGTGCTCACCAGACAGTAACAGGTGCGCACCAGATAACATCTGGTGCTCACCAGACAGTAACTGGTGGTCACCAGACACTTTCTGTTGAGCACCAGTAACCATATGTTTTTTTCCAGAAAAAAAAAGTTTTCCTAGTTACTATCCGGTGAGCACCAGATATTAACCTGATGTTTTTTTTTACAGAAAAACATTTTTTTTTTTTAACTTTTGAAAAAAACATTTTTTTTTACTGATGTCCCTTTAGGGACTCCATAGTTTTCTGTACTTGTTTATTGATTTTTTTAAATAAAAAAAAATAATAATGAAGCATGTGAAATATAGGCCATTATCTCAAATATTCCTTTTATATGTGCTAAAGTCAGTGTGGTCCCCATGTTTTCTTTGTTAAGAACTGTATTCACTCTTTCATTTTACACGGATAAGAAGGTAAGAGATTGCATTACTAATCCTCTGGATCTCCCAGTGGATCACACTTAGAAGTAAAACATCAAACAATCTCAGAGCCATTTCCTGCAATCAATCTTAGCATGGTGAAAGTTCTACTTCCCCCTTTTTTGAGTTGCCAATCTGATCTAAGTAAACAATTTTTAAACAAAACAAAACAAAAAAAAATGTTTTCCAGGCCTTAAAAACAATCAATGAATATAAAAAGTCACAGACACTATTACTATAGGTTAGTTTTCCCAATTGCAACTTAAAGAGGCAATTTTATTTCAAAATAGTGGAATAGTGGGCCTGGTAAATGCAGCTTTTAGCGCAATCAGTCCACCTCCAATTACATTTGATGGCAATAAAGTGCATGTGGCAGAATTAAACTCCCCCTTTGTAAGAGGGAAAACCCGTTTGAGTCATTCCTTAAATGCAAGGCTGCGTTTAAACTAAAAAAGACCTGCATTTACTACAACTGCTTGAAACATAAATAAAGTTGGCAGAGTTAAAAAGTAGTTTTTTCTAATTGTTCTGACGTGGGCTGAGCATCTTAAATCCAATAGTTGCCATAGGGACATAGAAACAAATATAGGTGCAGAGTAAACCCACAGTAAAACAATATGTTTAGTTACAGCGATCTGACAGGACAAAGTGGAAATATTAGGATCCACTGAGGAGAAATATGCACAAGAAACTATTTTGTGAGTAGTTTAAGTTTTGAAAAATAATATTTGCTTGTCAATCTAAACTGTGTTTTATCAAGATGTAAGATAAACTCAGTTTTCTCTTTTTGTTTCTTGGCTGTCACCTTCTCAGGCCTGCTTTGTTTCAGAGCTTTTTTTCCAGTTCCTTGTTTTGCTCATGGCTACAGCAAGTTGATGACAGCTGTCATGACAAAGTAGAGGTAAATTCATCCGCCCACACCGGGTCTCAGCACACTCAAAGTTGTATAGGTCTGTCGAAACCAAAGCCTCCCAGTGAGCTCATGCCTGCTGTAGACTCGTTATTCTACCTGTGAAATGAAGACAAGCAGATGTTTTTCCAGTCTGGGAGATTTGTTTTCTTTATTTAGCAGATGCTGACAAGTCCTGACTTTTATGAGCCAATGAATTATCAGCAGGGACTGATTTCTTCCAACTCTGATTCCCCATAACAATAAGAAGCCTCAGATCAGGAACCTCCACCATACTGCCAAAAGGCCCTTCAAGAACTCAACAGCAAATTTGAAGCTTTTTTTTTTTTTAATACTTAGTCTCAGTGTTGACAGCTAGAGGGCAACCAAGCCCCACATAAGCCCCTTACCCCTGCATGGGACAAAGCTCACATCCACCCCATGAACTCCCATTTAGCCTTTCCTCAGGGCACCAGAGCCTCTGAACGCAGACCTTTCATCATCTCATATTTACAACTGATGTAATCACTTAAGCTGATTACCAGGGTTCACAGAGGAAACAGTTTAATTTGCCTCAATTGCTTTGAAAACCAAGAACAAATTCATAAATCTCAAGCATGTAAAGATAATTTCGTCTTGGAACCCTCGGCTGGTATCAAATCTTTTTTTTTTTTTTTTAGACTTAGATTTGCGTTGGAACTGGCACTGACGGGAAGGAATCAAATGAGTCAGTAGCTGCGTTTACATGGACACAAGTAATCGGATTACAAGCCTGATGAGAATAAAAATGTCTCATGTAAACACGCCATTCGGAATACTTTGACTAGATCAGACTCATTCGGATCAAAATTTAATTTCGATTGCGATGGGTGGGTAATTCGGGTTGTTGATCCGATAGTTGTATATGTAAACAATTGATTCTGATTTTGGGTCATTAATGTGCTGGCTTCCACGTCATGCGTAGACGATGTGGGCTCTGGAGTGCGGTCCGGCTTCTCCATGCAAGCAACCAGACTCTGGAGCTATGTGTCTGGGAGCAGGCAAGAGTGTGTCTAAGGCTACTATACAACAGGATAAAATTAAAATATTTAAATGAAATGAACTTAAGTAGCTGTTGTCAACAAATGTTGTTGTTGGTGACATGTATTAACCCTTACCGTAACTCTTACCATAACCCTAACTGTAATCCTAACCATAACCATAACCCTAGGTCAAGCCCTAACCGTAACCCTTTCTCTAACCATAACCCATTCTCTGGGTCTGTGAGGTCAAGAAAAAAGTTCAGTACTGGATGGACGTATTTAGAGAATTTTGTGCAATAGTTTCTTTCAAAAAATAAAAGCTCACTCAGAGGATTTTCTCTCTCCAAGTTTGTTTCCAATAGAACTCCTCTATTTCTTTTACGGAGGCATATTCCCTAGTTCTGGACATGTCAAATAAACAGACACATCCTATCACAGTTCAACTCTAATCTGACCTTTGATTCAATTAAAGATATTTTACCCTTGTAAACACAGCTAGTAACAGATCCTCTGTAGCTTTCTTTCTGTTCTGCCTGGATTCACTGTGACTGGAACAATTCTCAACATCTACAGCATTTCGCTGTCCTTCCTAGATGCAGCTGGTTGGATGTCAGACTGGGAGATGAAAAATGAATCAGTTAAATAAGCAAAAATCTCCAAAGCATGTTGAAATGTTTGGGATTTCCGAGTCTGCGGCAGGATGCTTCTTGAGTGTGTGTGAGAGTCTGTGTGTGCTGGAGATACGTGGTTTCTTTGCCTCACAGATTGGGAGGTTCAGTATCACCTACATGAGCTTGAGAAACACTTAGTGTCTCATCCAATCTCTTCAGCTGCCAAACCAGCGCACAAAGAAATATTAAACTCGTCTGCACGCACTGTGGTGGACGTTCCTATGTAACCTCTCAAAGCCAGTCGCCCACTTCTCCGCTTTCTTCTCTCTCTTCTCCATCTTCCCTTTTTCCTTCCGTGTCCTTGCGATGCCGTTTGAGGCTCTTGAGTAGACGACTGCATGGTCAAGATCCAACAAGGAGTTGAGTAGTGTTCGGCGTATCATATTATTAGGCTCAAACTCCAGAATAATATCTGCTTGCGGAATGGCAATATGACTACTTGCCCAACTGATGCACTGAAAGATAATCAGTCAAATCCATATCCAAGGGGAAGAAGGCCAAAGCCAAAGCTCTCCTCATCTGTGTCAAAACTAATATCTTTGTTTTGGAAAAGGGGACCATATTCAGAAATATGTGTGAGCTTGGTATTCCCCTGAAATTAACCCCATTTTTACATTCTTGGACATTATGAACTCTTTGCCTTTTTTATCTGCTGCTCAAGAAGGCCAGCAATAGGGCAACTGAACGTTGGCGTGCAATCCCTCCGCTGGGTCGAGCCATGTGAAGTCATCCTGTAACGCTTTGGTGGCAGAGCAGAAATCAAAGTCTTAATCTTATCTGCGCTGCTTTGCGGTCGGAGGAAAATCAATGTTTGACCTCGAGAAGGCATTAAGACATACGGTAAATAGGATCCTGCGCTGCAGAAAGTGCGCCCTTGCTCTCCTGTTACCTCTTCCCTCCACTCGACGCCGATGATCAATTAATAATTGTTATAGGACACACAGGAGACATGGGCGGGGAAGGGCAACAACAACAAAAACATCCCAGCAATTCCGCTGAAGATCCCGGTGGACTTAAAGAAGGTAAAACCAGCATTTCTGGTGGCTTTTCTTTTTCATAAACAGGCCAAAGCAGGGCCATTATTTGTGAGGGAAGGAGCAAACTACTGGCGCCAGTGAGATTTGATTTCAGTGGCAGAAATTGGATTAGCAGCCATTAAGGGCCTCCTCACACATACATTTATAATGCCGTGAAGGGGAAAGGATCTGCAGCCAGCCAGGGCTTTCTTCACTCACACACCGACAACTCCTCTGTCTGGGAAAAGGTTACGGACGCTGACACTGCCCTGTATTGCTGCTCAACTTAGTCTGTGGCGGATTTATAGGTGGGACACAGCGATAGACCTCAAGTGGCCCATAGTTCATTAAGGCGCGGGGCAGAGGTGAGCCAAAACGTATAAAGGCATTTTGTGCTGTTGTCCACTTGTAGGAAAATACTGCAGAAACGGGACATGACACTTATAACTAAATAGGACTCGATTAAAAAATGTCTAAAAAGACTGACTAAGACAAGGAGGAAAGAGAAAACAAACATTCAGTTGCAAAAAAACCCCATAAATCCGACTTTTGTCGCAGAGTAATTTGCAAGCAGCTCATCTGGACAGAGAGCGGACAGGAGGTTCTCTGCAAAGTGTCACTTAGATGTAACAAGGTTATGCTGCATGACACTCTTTCATTTACTCTCTCAGGACATCCTTCCCTTTCCTCTGGGCTCTGCTTACTGTCACTACATCGCTTGGTGAGATTCATTAACGTTAAAATTAAGCAAACAATATTAGGACAAAGGTTGCTTATTACTGGAGCTCTTTCCTTAATAAAAAAAAGAAACAGGTTAGCCCACAGTTAGGAAGTTTGCATTGCGAATATTTGGTACATAGACGTGAGGGTTTTTAGGATAAGTCCATTACAGATGAGATAATAAAGGAGGGTTTATACAGCACAGTGATCACTTCCCCATCATTATGGGATTTATTTATTATTTATTTATCTTTATTTAACCAGGGAAGTCCTGTTGAGATTAAACATCTCTTTTTCAAAGGAGCCCTGGGGGTCGCATACATATATGCACAAAATTACAATCAGTAATAAAATGAGATCTAGTTTATACTAAGGTGTAGGGATGTCCCGATCGAGATTTTTTGGGCCTGATCCGAATCCCCATCTGATACTTTTTTAAAAAAAAAAAAAAAAAAATTCAATAAACTTCTTTCATTCTATTTTTCTTTTATTAACCTTCTTATCATTTCACACTTAAACAGAGCACTTCTGTGAAGTAGTTTGAATAATAAAGTAAAAACTGTTGTGTTATGTTGATAATTAGTCATGTGAGAAAGTTTGGTGACTGTAGCTTTAGTATCTTCAGAACTATTGAACATTTTTGATCCAATGTGATAAATATCTCCATTACATATTAAGGATGATTTTCTTTTATATTTTTGTTTTAGCATAAATGATGATCAGTTTTCATGAATGGCTCATGTCAATGTAGACATTTATTAGTTTTGGTTGTCTTTCAGAGATTGGGAGATTTTTGATTTTTACCTCTAAAAACCTGGCATCCACATGCATGGACGTCACATTTTGGCTTTTATTACCACAGTAGTTGATTTTACTTAACTGGGGTTCTGTCCAAAATAAAGGACCAGGTTTTGAGGAGTTAAATCACCTTTTCCTGCAGGATGTCTCACTTCCATCTGTCTGTCTTCAGCAGAAGAGTTGCTGTTCTCATTAAAATAAAAAAACACAAACCCGACTTTTTTTTCTGTTAAATGCATTTGCAGGTCATTGTTTGCGTTAAGACAACCCATTAAAGATGCTTGCTATCAGTTTGAAATGTTTTAAAATAAATATTTATCCTGGAAGTCAGAATTTGTGAATATCTAGTACCTAGCTAGCTTAGCTTAGTTTGGCTGTGATTGGCCATGATTTCCGATCACGTGATCGGATCAGAACATCCCCACTAAGGTGTCCTGGTTTCACTTGCGACAGTCTCCGAGAACTGTGACGAACATTGGAGTGATGTTTTAGCCTTTTCACATCTAATGTCTCTGAATATATATTAATAAATATATATTTTTTAATGCAAATGTTTTTTTTAAGAGGTGGCGCCGTGGGGCAGCTGTAGGGCGGTTGACTCCTGATCGGGTTCGATTCCTGCCTTGCCTGCCCATGTGTCGAAGTGTCATTGGTCAAGACTCCCAACCCCGAATTGCCTCTGGTGGGAGGTTGGTGCCAGAGTGTACGGGAGCGGAGCCACCACCAGTGTATGAATGTGTGTGTGAATGGGTCTGTGACTGTGAAGCACTTTGGGCCCTCGAAGGAAGGTAGAAAGCGTTACGTTAAGTATACGCAGTTTACCATTTAAGAGGTATACATCTATAAAAATAAGTTTGTGGTTAATTATTGGTGCAGACAGAAAAGTCGAAGTAGGTGCTACATTAAGGTGTTTTTTTTTTGTATTTAAAAAGTCTCAACATATCAAATAACTATACTTAAAAAAAAAAAAAGTTAAGCTGGAAATAATTTTCCACCTGATCCATATCTTAATCGAATAAAGCCAAAGTTATGCCAGTGAAAATGTTTTCTTTCGTTTTTTTTTTTTTTTTGAAACAGAGTGTGGAAATAACAATTTTCTTTATTGAGTTTGAGTTCACAAATAGCAAATTCCCAGTGGCTTTTTCAGTCATAAATTAAAGCTGGAAGTTTGGATCACAATTCAAGACATGTCCTTGTAATCCAGTAAATATTTCTCATGGATATAAGAGATGCAAAGACTCACTTTCCCCACAAATCAATCCAAAGCTCAAATTTTGGGTCCCAATTTTGTTTTAGTTCGATAAATGTTTGTGTAGTACTTATTTATTTATTTAAAAGGGGACAATGTAATTAAAAAAAATTATAATAAAACAAGACAAGACACATGGTTTTAAAAAAGCTAGAATTACCCAAAAGGCTAGTTTTCATCTGTGGGGCATTATGACACAGAAAGACGTAAAAACACAATATATACATATGTAAAAATGTAGAAATGTACAAATACTAAACAACAGCAAAAACCCCAAAAATCAGAAAGATCCTTTTTGGATTTGGTAAGTAACAATGAAGAAAAACCTCACAAAGCCTGGTATAATGCTATAAAACCATATTGAATATATTGCATTTAGCACAACACGTGTTTGACAATTTCAAAGTAAACATTCAGCATGTAAACGTATGCAGTGGGGATGCAACAATTCCGCTCAATGGTGTCAAATACAATTTAGTTTTAAAGTGAGAATTGTGGTGGATATCTCGTCTGGGATACTAAAAACATTTAAAACATAAAAAGATGCTGCACAGTGTTAAGATCTCAATGTAATTGTCTCTTGTGAGGAATAACCAGCTGAATCCCCCTCATCACTTTTAAAAACATATT
>NW_023416881.1:559482-563468 GCF_002922805.2 Oryzias melastigma | reverse complement strand
CTGAAGCTGAAGAAATCTACAACCAACAGAAGGGAGTTGGACTTCTTCATCTCCTGTAAATCAGTTCAGTCATCATGCCTAGAGGTCTGGTGGGGGTACCAGACACACACAAGAAGAAATTAGTTCTGCAGAGTTAGAAACATATGACGCAATATGGTTTCTGGTCCATGACAATCTGCCAACCTCCACAATTTCCCCACTTCCACTCCGAGCTGCCAAAATGTAAAGGCTTGTAGTTTATCTTGAAAGCAGAAATGCCAGCACACATTGTCGCCCCCAACACCAATGACAGATATTCTGTGCAGAGGCGTCTGTGTGGGACTGAAAAACTTCAAAGTTTTAAAGAGGAAAAACGTATCGAATTGAATGTACTTTTGACCTTCGGTTAAAGGGACCTTTGTGAATGTTTACACGGAGTCACTGTGTCAATGTCAGCTGCAGAGGCAGCATCCTGCTGAGTCGACACGCCTGCAAAACACTGGACTCAAAGAGAAGAGAGGAGCTCCCTCTGCGGTCTGCTATCTCCAGACTGACTCATCGACACATCTGGGTCTAAGTATACAAGGCTCTCCTGCCTCACGGGCACTCAGGAAAATGAGGGATAATTAACTTTAGTTGACTTTAATGAATGGTTTAATGTTGTGTTTTGTGTCTGATGAGAGAAATATAAAACTAAGCAGCTATCAAAGTGAGAGCCAGCGCTGGTGTTCCTGCAGGACCACTGATGGGTCCGTGTTGTGTGCTCAGAAACATGCTGCCTCGGGGCATCATGCTGCATGTGAGCACAGATCCAAGGATCAGGAAACCTGCTGTGATAAACAGAACAGTAGCAAATTCATCCATCAAGCTGGTGAGTTACTGCAGATGTGAACTCTGTTTGTCTTCACTCTGGGATAATAAGAGCCATTTAAGTTGCCTGTAATGTCTTCTATAGCATAATGAGATTTTTCTGAAGCCTTTGATCCATCCTATAGCTCCCTCATGCTGTAATATGAAGCAGGAAACGTCGTGTGGTCTAACGATAGTTATCCATCAGAGGCGCTGATAAGCATATTATACGAAGATGATGAAATTAATCATTTTCAACGAGTAAGTTTTAGATTAGATCTTAGGCTGTTTCATAACAAGAGCCTCTTAAGGTGGTATGATGAACTATCATTCATGTTTAACTCTGACATCCTGAAACTCTGTCTACTTAAGGATCTTTGCATAAAGAAAAGTTAATAAAAACAGACTTGACAGCCAACTTTAGTGTCTTCATGCAATCTTTTTACAATAGATTTGACTTAGCCTCCACAAACTACTAGAGTGAATTAAGTATGTTGCCTTCGTAGGACCCAAGAATTATTTAACTTTAAAGGCATCCTGAGTTTAATCTGGTCATAAGTGAACTCTTTCAGCCAATTTTCAATGATTATGGAATAAATGTATGAACTGGCTGTGCAATACATTCTCATCCCCAACTCGCCACATATTGATGTTTGGTTAAGGACCCCTCCATGCCAAAAACTGACGTTTTGGGGGTCCCCGACTCGTCATTTTTTGATGTGCTGGCTGTTTGTAAAGTCAGGGTCCCCAACCCTTGGGTCACGGTACTGGATCCGGTACTGGACGCGGACTGGTCCTTTGGGACATGTCCAGTACTGGTACCCAAACCTAGTATTGGCACCCTAACCCAGCACCAGACAATGTACCCAACCTAAACCGGTACTAGACACCGGAGGTGGTCCCAGACGTGAAACTGTACCGGCTTAGGGTACCAGTACTAGGTTACTGGACCGGTTTCAACTTGCAGCCCTGAGTTTGGGGACCCGTAATTTAATGGTGAACAGCCAGCATGGAATTAAACACAAGTTGGGAAAACCCAAAATGTCAAAAAGTGCCGCGGAGGGTCCTTAACCAAGCGTCGATATGTGACGAGTTTGGAGTGAGAATGTATTGGGGCTGTGACTATCCTTACTGTAACACAAAAGGCGTAATAACAATAAAAAGTTAAAACTTCTAACATTTTCTGTTCATGGTGGTGGAGTTTTGATCATGTGGGCCAGTCTCAGAAATGGCTATTCCTTCAGGATTGTCTGCTCTGTCTTCCTCACCAATCACTGTCATCACCTTGACTAGTTCACCTGCCTGGTTATTGCTCTGTTCACCACTGACAGAAAGTTGCTAATCTTCTGCAGTTCTCTCGTCTATCGGTTCAAGTCCTGTTCTGCCTGGCTGCCTGACCCTATTTTTACCCTGATCTTTACTGGAATCACCCCTGTCTATGCCCCCTGTTGGTACGTCTGCCTGTCTTTTGAGAAAACCCTGGTTTTGGATTTTGTGTTTGAAAACTTGGATTTAGAAGACTGTGGACTGGAGTGTAAGAACTACTTGAAGAAGAGGGCTGGGTAAGTCAAGCCATCAGTCACCCTCCCTTTACTGGACTGTGGAGATTCCTGCTCATACTGGAACCAAACACCAGCAGCTGTGACTTGCCTACTTAGAGCTGCTGAAATCAGTTTGGTGATACGCTTCTCCAGTGTGGAGGTTCTGGTCCATTCCCTACCATCCGAGTCATTCAAAAAGACTGATTAATCTTTGTTTTCTTTACCATGTGGAGTGTGCTGCATACTGGATTTACTCTTCTCTGAAGTTCAATATGTCTGAATAAACAACAAAACCTTGACCAACCCAACATCATACAACGGGAGAATAACCGCCTGGCAATCCAGAACTGATTTACTGAACAATAAGTGAGGTATGGCAGCAGTCCATAAAAGTTCCAACTTAACAGATAGATAAGCAAATAACTCAACCTATTCCTGCACAACAATGCAAGATAGAATCAGAATTTCTACTATGCACGCATACAGATTTGTTGATTAAGGCTGTTGTAGGGTAGGGGTGTTCATGTGAGTCCAAACATTCTTCCCTCTCCGTTTCTGCCGCTCAGACCCCCCCGGTCCCCGTCTCAGTGGGTCTGTAAGGGAATGCAGGAGGGGATATGGGAGGATATTGTTCTGCATGAGTTGGTCTTTATATTTCATTTCTATAAAAGTCCTTCATACCCCCTTCGTTGCTCTAGGAAACCAAAGAGGAAATCTTTGTAAATGTCTGAACATGAAGAACAACTGTCCCAAAACAGGACTGGAGCCTAATTAGCTGGAAGCCAAATGGAATCAGAAAGGCTCAGACACAAAAACAGAGAAGGGGCCAACAGGATCATCTCACATTCCCATACGCAGTCACCAAAATAAAGGGGGGATTGAGTTTGATTGGCATTTTTTTCTTTCTCCTTTTTTAATTTACTGTTGCACTATCTTCTAGTGACAGCTTTGTTCTGTGTTCAAACAGTGCATACTTTAGTGATTGTTCCCAGCACAGGGAGGGGGAAGTTCTGTTGGATCCACTGTTGGAGCTACTGTTGCACAGGAGTAAGGCCAATCCAGGAGGGTGGGATCCTCATAAGATCTGGGCTCCATCAACCCCTTGTCAAACAGAAGGCAGACAGACAGCTGAGCGACTCCGACAGATACGATCCCAGGCTGCCTGCTCAGGACACCAGCCACACTCCTGCCAATGATCCCCGTCAATTCACCGGAGCACGCACGGCATCTGGCAGATATTTTCTAATCTGTGTTAGCTGTGTATGATTACGGCATCATTTCAACAATCACGTCAGAGTGTCACCTCGCCCAAGCAGGGGTTTTGTGTGCTCCAAAAGGCAGCAGAGACTGCAGCATAGAAAGCAGAGAGCAATAAAATCAAAGGGAGAGCTAAACTCCCTCTAATCCAAAATGAGGCGTCTCATTGCCTGTCAGGATCATGGTCCTGAGCCCTGCCACCCACAGGAAGGTGTTTCTATGCTTGAAAGGATTTGACATGGTAACCAAAATGAGGTTGGGTTTCATGACAGTCACCAGTTAATCGTGTCTCAGGCTTTTTCTTTGCAAGCCATCAGTTCAGAGACCCAAAGTCTCACTTCAATAATCGCTTGATCTATT
>NW_023416881.1:550179-559355 GCF_002922805.2 Oryzias melastigma | reverse complement strand
AAATGAGGTTGGTTTCATGACAGTCACCAGTTAATCGTGTCTCAGGCTTTTCCTTTGCAAGCCATCAGTTCAGAGACCCAAAGTCTCACTTCAATAATCGCTTGATCTATTGTAAAAGTGTTCCCAGAGGTCTATTGATTATAATTATCAATTTTTTAGACAACATTAAAAAAAACCTAACGATTCTTATGTCTAAGACTTAGAGGGAGTTCATGAGATAGTGAGTTGTGAGTGGGACTGTTGACAGGGAGTAAGCCTGCCTTTATTTCCCATCATCCCTTTGTTTACACTCTCTCCCATTTGCTTAGAGTCCTTCAAAACCCCAACCTAACATTAGCAGTGCAACAAAAATGCCAAGCAATATTGGAGCCATCCAGTCGTACAGTTTAGAGCCAGATAAATAGACCCTTTAATGAAGACGTTCATGGATCTATTTGTCTGCGAGTTGATGCATTAAAATGGAGCGCAACAGGGACCTGCCAGTTCCAGTTTCTCATAACAGTTTCAAGCTTTTTCAAACAGCATTTTTTCATCTGCTCTTGATAAAAAAACGCCCTGAAATGCAGTTTTAATCCCAATTTTCTTTATAATTATCCCATAGCATAGGGCTCTGCAACCTGGGGCTCTGGAGCCAATTGTGGCTCTTTTATCTCTGCATAGTGGCTCTCTGGCTTAAGAAAAATAAAATAATAGTATTTTTTTCAAGCAAAGGTTACTAAATTATCATGTATTTAATTCAGATTAGTTAAGTTTATAAATGTATGGCTAGGGTGGACCTCGAAGATAAACTATACAAAGAGGTCTTGTTTGGTCTATGCTCCCTCCAGAATACATCGATTTCAAATACTAAGCAAAACTTTGGTAAAAAGTTTGATCCTTTATTAGTTTAAAGCACATAGTATCTTATGCTGTCCAGAGGTGTGCTGGGGTGATCCAGTCTGGCACAAAGTGTCTTTTATTTTGAAAGGAAATCATACGAGCTTCTGTCAAATATATATATATATATATATATATATATATATATATATATATATATATATAAATCAAATGAGAAAATACAAGTTTCTTTTTAATATATGTATTCATTCAACACATGGAGCATAATTCATATTTATTAATAAAAAATGTATAGTATTAAGTTCACAGCAGTATCAAAATATGACTTTGTAGCTCCCACGAAGTTTTAGCAGTATAAAACAAGCCCAGATGGCTCTTTTACTGTTGAAGGTTGCAGACCTCTGATCTATCATAAGAAAAATGCCACAAGAACATGATAAAAACACCAAAAACACAATTAAAATTGGCACTTTGTGTGCATTGTAACAAGAAACTTTTAAATTAATAGTGGAAATGAGGTCATCAAAGTAGAACTCTGTTGTTTTTGTAACCAAAACTCATTGCAGGTGTGTTGGTTTTATTATTTTTTAATTATCCTCCATTTTTCATGGTTTAGATTTTCACATTTTAGATTAAAAAATATTAGAATAAAGTAAAAAATGTGAACTGTGTAAATGTTCTTCCTCTGATCTGACACTGCAAACCTGTTACATCACTGTGTGTTGTTCCTTCATAACGTTGATGAGAGCTCAGTCCTACACAGTCCTGTTAAGTTAACCCTGGCCTCTATTTATCGCTGTAATGGTAGAGCTGTTGGTCTCTCGCCCTGTATTTGTGCCTTTTAATGCACAAGACGCACAAGCAGGCCCATACTTGCTTCTTTGTTGTGTCTGCACGTCTGCTCTTTGGGTCCACGCTCGTGGCCATGAGTGGGTGAGAAGCCGCAGCTTCTCTCTCAATCACCGGCTGTAATTAAAAGCTGTGATGTCTCTATACAGACACTTGCTAGAGATGGAGAAAAACAAGGAGTGTGAGGGGGAACGAGAAGAGCTCCTGATGGGAGAGTCGGTGCAACTGTTCACCAGATGTTTTCAGGCTCCTCGCCTTTTTTTCTTTTTCTTCTCCAGCCAGACCACTGGAGAGTGAGGACTGCAGCACCCGCAGTGCTGCCTGTTCTAACAGATAGGCGCCACGCAAAACTATTTTCCTCTTTCAGCATGAACTTTCTTTCCTCGACCTTTCCCAGCGTTGCATGATATAGAGAAAAGCCTGTCAATCAGAGGTGACACAAGTCTGATTACAGATTATTTTGATTATTTGTTTAACTTTAAACAAATATTCTGCTCAATGTACTTTAAAATTTAAAACCATCTTTAAAAAAACACACAAAAAAACCCCATAAAACCAACACATAAAAGAAAAAAAAAAATAATCCCAAAGGTAAAATAAACTCAAAAGTTGTAGTAAAAGCTACAGTAAAAGCAACAATATTTCAGAAAATTGTCCAAAAAATGTTTGTTTTTATGCTTAATAAGAACTAATACATCTGGTGTTAGATGCACAGACAGGCAGCTGTTCATACGTGTTGGATCTGACAACTGTATGCACTGCCACTCTGGACTCTTTGGGGGTTTGGTGAGTAAGCCAGTACTTTGGGAACGAAGTGTTCTTGTTGGATAATAAAGTGTAATAGAATATTTAATGTAATATAGGGCTAAGTTATTGACTTCTGTGCAGGATTTTGGATTCTCTGCTGGATGAGCAACCAGTGCAAAGCTGCCAAACGGGTGAAGTGTGGTGTCTTTTATGAGCACCAGTTAGGATTCTGGCTGCTGCTTTTTGGAACAAATCTGGAATACATCTAGATATCTGTTTACACTTTTTTTTTACTTTGGTTTGTGTGGATATCAATGAGAGCATCATCTCTCTGACTCGAATGAAAGCTTCTACAGACCCACAGAGAACATGCAGAAAGAATTCAACTGTCTGAGAGGAAGTGCAGCGCTGCAGCAAAAACAAAAACTCTAAATACCTCTAAAATCAAAATAAAAGGTGAGAACTTTAGATATAAGCACCACTCTAAAATATCTCAACATGAGAATTCAATTAGACTGAAGAAGAGAAACAGCTTAACTAATGTTTGTACTATAGTCACAAAAACATAGTTGGATTTTTTTGACAATTAAAGAAAATGTTTCAGAATTCATGCAAAATCCAGACACAGAGTTATTATAAAGCTCAGATTTCCTTACAAACTTTACAAACTACAGAACCATCACTTTTCTAAAATTCACAGCCAGTTTTAAACATCTCATTGCTGGCTAACCAACTCGTGCGATAAGTCATTCAAAAACGAGGCAACAGATGTGATCAATATCTTGATTTACAGGAGATACATTCAAATTTCTGTCACAGCTCTAGTGCTCATCATCATCTATTGAAGGAGATGTCTGCATCTTATTCAGGCTGCGGAGCGGCAAGCTACGTTGGAGCGGCTATGAATGGGAAATCATGGTTGGAGATTTTACAGAGGAGCTGTGGATCCAATACTTCTGCATGACACGCTCAACTTTTGATGAGCTGTGTGGCGTTGTAGGACCTCTTGCGGCGTCTGTCACAGCCAAGCCTGCTATGTAGTTGTTTGTCATGTGATTCATTTAATTTGGAAAAAGTGTTTGCATTGCAGTTTCACAAAATATGTAAATTTCAATATGCCTCAAAAAGCACAAAACCTTTTTTCGATAAATGTGTTTCCATTGGGAGAATTAAGAATCGCAAATCCATTTTGTGCAATTTCCTAGTTAATAGAATCGCAGCTTGTGTAAGGTAAAGGAACCACTGTCAGTGTGTGTCTACAAAGCGCTTTAGGAGGGTAGTACAGCGCTATACAAGTACACACCATTTACCATTCGTGAAGCTTGAGAACCTGAAAACATTTGACTTCATAACAACTTCTGCTTCTGTATTCTTACAGTTTGCAGTGACTTTTGTCATTTGTGCTAGTTTGGAGGGAGTCGTTGATGCTAGTCCATACGCCACCTTTCCTACGCCATAAAACAAGAACCAAATTCGACTCTGACACAACGCTAGTATTCCACGTGTGAAGAAAAGCTACACTCAGTGAGTTATATGGATTTTTATCTTTTAAACGAGCCCATGACTAATTCAACTTTGGATTTTAATCCAACGCAGACTCTGGGTGAAGATAAGAGCAACCGTACTGGCTGTTGGAGCGTCAAAATGAAAGCCAAGAAGATTTGTAGCCCAACATCTAAAGTCTGTACAGAGCCAGTTCAGTTAAAATATCCCACAACCCGGCCAAATGATCTGAAAAAAGCCTCACACCCTCATGATTCTTCGCGCTTAGAGGCCAGATGACAACAATGTGGAGTATGGAGCCCTGGTGAGCGGCACTGACCCCTCCTCCTCCACTGGTCTTTGAAAGGCCTCCACATGTTTATGGCTCATGCCTGTGGTATGACGATGGATTCTCCCTTAAAAAAGCCAGCCGGATCACGGGGTGTCTCGAATATTGCTCTGTGAAGACAGCTGCTGACAAAATTGACAGCAGCCACATTTATTTTGGTTAAACAGCGGGGCCACTTAGTGGGAAGTTAATCAGAGACCACACCCCCCCAACTGGCTTTTAGGAGCACAAACTCCCAAACCATAGAAGCCTACTGAAGGGAATCTTTGAAAATATTTTTAAAGATTTTAGGAAGTAATTCCGAGTATGACACAACAAAACACAAACTGGCAGCAGAAGTGACCATGACGGACACTGGCACCAAAACAGCAGAGAGCCAGCTTAGTCACTGACATGCTGACAGGTCTATCCACAATACAGCACAGTGCAAAGTCTCTGTAATACCCTGTCGTGTCAGCGGCACAGTCAGACACCAGCCCTGACCTCGAGGCCGGAGCCAGCCCATCAGTGAGTCCAGAGCAGACAGAGTGCTTCTGAGGCCTCGCCAGCTTCTGTGTCGGCCCCTATGGAGAAGCCTTATTAAATAAAGATTAAGCTGTGGCTCCATCTATCACAATAGGCTGCAGTGAGAGGCGCAAATATTCACCCTGACAGGGTGGATGGCAATTAGTGCTTGCCTTCTGTCATGGGAAAATGCTTCGTTCTCCTCTCCTGCCGGCGGGAAGAACTGATCCGGATTGCCCATGATATTAGCTGGGCCAGAGATCACCATTAATTACCACCTGCCATTCCACCAGGGCAGAAATCAGAGGAGGATTTGTTTTCTGCACACCAGCCTTCCCTAACTGGAGCGTTCTAGTACAGAAGTTCTGGCAACCATAACCTCTGACCACCTCTGAGCTCATGACTTTTAGGTCGGGCTTTGCTGACGAAATTATTGCATGAAAGACAACTGATTTATTGAAAATTGTGCCTTTTTTTTCCTGGGAAAGTGATTCTGACTCAATCTTTGGTCAGTTCTACAGAGGCAAGAAGAGCATGCCTTAACAATTCAGCTAAAATGTTAATAATTTATCCTTTTTAAACAAAAGCTGTTCTAGAGGTAAAATAATTATATAAAATGTCCACAAATATGTTTATATTTTAGATTTAAAAAATGAAAAAAAGAAAAACTTGACTTAAATAGGACCTTAGTCAAAGATGCCAGAAGTTAGAGTCTGAGCTACAACACATTTGGCTCAGTTGGTATAAACACTAAAACCTAGACAACAGAATTATGCTAATTCTGTCAGATACTGGATTGTTGTGTTGCAAACTGCATCACAGACATCACGACTATAAGGCAGTCACTACTGTGCATCATAAAAGAGCTGAGACTTTATACCAGATGGTGGGCAGGTGGTGAAAACGACAAGGTCCTAAAAATTGCAGCCTCACTGCAGAGCAAGATACATACAGCCTGGCACAAATCCCAACAATCAAACGAACCCTCTCCAGGTCCAATCTGAGTTCATTGTGGTCCCATGAATCAGTCCGTGGGCGTTTGTGCTACAATGTAAACAAACTGCCCGCCTCAATGATGTCAAATGACTCTAAAAACACACGCAGCGTGCCAGCTGGTCTTCACGGCCCGAGTTAGACAAGCATGAAAGGTGAGCAGAAACTCAGACACAAACAAAGAAACACACTGTGATTGCTGCCCACTTGTTGACCTTACAATGATTAAACACTTACAGGGGTTCAGTTACAAATTGGTAACAAGAATGTTTTCAAATTAGATCTTGTCCTACAGATGAATTGATTTAAACTCACAAAAGGAATTTTACTACGATTGTAGAAAAAAGAACTCGCTGATTCCAAAAAGACAAACTCTTTTAAACTATTGAGAAACAATAAACAGCTATTACTCAGTCATTCCATTGGTCAGAAAACCCATTCTTGCTCTGCTGCTTAACATGTTCTAGTTAATACTATTTTTTTATATTTTCTCTGTAGTGCAAGTTATAAACTGACCAGATGCCTCTGTGAGTGTGAGGGACTGTTGCTGCTCACAGATCATCAAAATGTGAGTTGTATTGATCAGTAACAAATTATTTCTGGAGCTTAAATAAGTCCTGAAAGTTATTTCCACAATGTTGCTACTTTACTAAAATAATATAATCAATCGTTTTTGATTTGTTGTTTTTTTTTCGAAGTACTCAGTTTAGCTAGGTGCTGTCAGGTGACTCATTGCTTATTGATCTGCTGAAAACTGTTAAGTGGTCTAAGCTCAGATCAAACTAATCCCTTTAAGTATCAGGTAATTCAAAGATTACTGAGATTCATGGAACTGAAAGTCCCACTCCATTCTTAATTTGATCTGTTATAAAAGCATTCCCATTGTTTTTTTAATTATGAATATGTTTTTGTTGTTTTTTTAGCCAAAATAAAAAAATAAAAAACTCTTGTTTTTAGGACAAGTTTGTGATTTACAGCAGGAACTCATCATAAATTTGCCTGGGTTGTGGGTGGAACTGTTGGCACAGAAGTAAGCCTCTGCTGATATCCCATCACCCCTTTCTTTACACTGTCCCACTAGCTTACAGCCCCTTAAAATCTCAAGCTAACATTAGCAGTAAGGACATATCTGAGCTATTGAGCTGCTCAGTTTTGACCCAGGCACCAGCTCAGACGAGGAGAACAAAGACGTTAATGTATCTACTTGTCTGCAAGTGGATGCAACAGAGTTATTTGCTATATCACAAAATATATTTTTTATCAAATTAACATGTGTCTGCTCTTGATTCTTCCTGAGTCTGACAATTTAAATAAAGAAATACTCAGAAATGTAATTTTAATCTTAAATTATCTACGTCCTCCATCAGGACTAAAATGCTTCAAGAACATGTTACAATTTTCATTGGAGTGGGTCTTACATGATCTGCATTGACTCCTTGTTTATTTCAGAATTCAATTACAAATCGTTTTGAATGGTTTCAGTGATTCACAATCTCTCCTCAATATTCGTCCGACCTCATCCATAATCTACCCAAGCTGTCTGACATATAAAACACCAACTGCTTTTCATTCTTCAAAATTAAGCACAAAACACTTCTATTGAGAGGCCATTGAGGCCACTTTTTAACAAATTATTGTACTTTTACCCAGTTTTAAACCCATCCAATCATCTTTAGAACCCACTTTATCCCTTTTAGAGTTGAATGGTTGAAGACAGTCCAGTAACTATTTGGGAAAGGTGGGTTACACCCTGAATCAGTCCCCAGTCTTTTGCAAGGAGACACATGCACATACACAACACCACACACACTAGTGGTATATATTGACAAGAACCGGGTGGTGCAATATGTATCAGGATACATGTTTTACAGTACGATGCATATCATGATATATTCCAAGACTGTACCAGAACAATTTTTCACAGTGAGGCTGACCGAACCAATGAGACTGAACATTTAACACTAGCTGGTTCACGCAAACCTTGTTGTTATGGTACAGTGTAGAGCTAGCTGATCAAAGTGTGCTGTGTTGACATTAGCGGTTGGGAATTAAGGTGGTAAACAAAAGTTTTTTTTTTTTTTAAAGCCTAAATTAGCCAAAACAGCTAGCATGTAGCTGAAATATTAGCTAAACTCCAAAATACCCCCCCCCCCCTCCAAAATCTTAGTAAATGCCAAAATAGTCCAAAAAGCTAGCAAAATGCCAGTTTTTAAAACTGTAATTTTTTAACATAATTATGAATAATGGAAAGTCAGTAATATTATTCCAAAATAAATCAACTTAAACCTTAATAACTTTTAATATTTTACTCTCCATACAAATAGATGCTGTCAAAATTATACAAGTTAGAAATAAGCGCAAGGTAACTTTGGACCATTAATAACAATAAAATGTAATGATCACTACACCACCGCACAACCCAGATTTATAAACCAAAATAAGAGAAGCATCTTACAGCTTCTAAAGAAACAAAACATTATTTAACATAATTGTTCTTGCTTCATCCATCTGTGAAATTTTGACAAAAAAAGACAACCAAACAGGTGGTAAAGTCAAAGAAGTCAGTGAAAGGGTAAGATTAAGACAGGTTGTCGTGGTCAATAGTCTAATGCTCGCCTCCTTTCATATTAATGTGAACATCAGTATCCTTGGATCCAGCTCATGCATTTAAATATACACTAACTTCTCCAGGGAATCTTTGTCATTGACTGTAGGCATGGATGGATACAAGTTAAAGGTAAATTATTGATCGCTTTAAGTGGAGCTAATTTAAAATCTGTTTTTAGCTCTCTGGCAGCGCTCATCTTGATAGCATATGACATCACTAGAAGTGGGTGATAAATCAATTTTATCAATAAATACAAATTTGATGTTTAGGAAGATTTATTTTGGAAAAAAATCAAGAATTTATTTTCCCTCTACTCTGCTTTCTTGGGCTCATTTGATTGTGTAACAAGCCTCCAGTGGTTACTCGGTGAACTGCATCTGGTTCAACTTAATTTCCTTTAAAATGAGCTTCATTCCGGAAACCAGAGGATGGCCGCTTGGCTAGAATACAGTAAGTTCAATTCATAAATGCCACATAAAACATGGCTGCACACAAAGGAAGCCTTATGCTATTCAGAGCGGTATCTACGTCTCCAGGCTTGGGGGAATCTGGAGTAGGTCACTTCTCCGGTGGAAGCGGCTGATGTGGTCAGATAAATCAGTTGTCCTGATCTGCTTCAAAAAAAAAAAATGGAAGCTGTGCGCTCTGAGACAAAAATAAATGTGGCAGCTCAAGTTAAACTGGAGGGGAACAATGAAGTGCTTCACCAAACTGAGAAGTAGGTTGTGTTTTCTTGTCTTTAGAAAGCAGTGGTGGTATCCGGTACAAAGCTCTCTAAGACTTTACAGTGATGCAAGTCTGAATGGA